>NW_017720945.1:0-915 GCF_001865875.1 Lupinus angustifolius | reverse complement strand
ATTTTAAGTATTTGAGTAACGATTTTAGAAATATCGAAAACTAACGGATTTTTATTTTGGTAGTTACGAAGATTTCGGTGTTCGAACCTTGAAAACAAACCACCCTTAGTTGACGAGTTAAAACACGCTTCATTAAGGTGAGAGAGAACACATTGTGACATAGTGGTGTCCGAATATGACACCCGGATCTCCTAAACCATCTCAAAGGTTTTGGGGTTAATTTGGATTTTAAGAAATCTAAGAGTTTGCAAGTTTGAATGCTTTTGAGTATATATGATTGTTGATGAAATGTGTGGAATATTTTATATGAATGTTGTTGGGAACTTTTCTGTGTGCAGGTGTTTGAAAAACCATGTTTGAATGTGTTTTCGGTTGTCGAAAAGGGCAAAATTGGTATTCTGTCCAAGTCCTTGTCGCTTGGGCGAGAAACTCTCGCCCGGGCGAGCACAGTCTCACTTGGGCGAGGGGAAGTTTTGGTTCTGGAACTCCCTCGCTCGGGCGACAGAATCTCGCTTGGGCGAGGAAGGGCCTCGCTTGGGCGAGAACGCCCAGAATTTTAATGAGTCCCTGGAACTCTCTCGCTTGGGCGAGAGATGTCTCGCTCGAGCGAGAGATGTCTCGCTTGAGCGAGAATAGGCCTCACTTGGGCGATAGTACCTTCGCCGGGGCGAGGAAGGCTTAAGTTTATTTGAGAATTAAAGATGAAGTGTCGCTTGGGCGACTAGTCCCTGCTTTGGCGAGGGACAGTGTGGAGAGATTAAAATGAGATAATGTTGTGAACAATGCGATGAACCCAGGTAGGGTGTGTTGTGATATAAAAGTTGTGGAATGAGATCATGGCTTAGATGAGAAGCATGACCCCACAAAAGTGTGAAAGCATTGTTTATGTTTATGCCTTGTTGGGCAAGTATCCGA
>NW_017720944.1:0-270 GCF_001865875.1 Lupinus angustifolius | reverse complement strand
CTATCGGGTCCCACGAGAAGCATTCCTTGTCGGGAGATGGCTTAAGGATGGGTCGATCATGTGTTTGAGAAATACATTGCATTTGACTTGACTAGGAATGCATTGCATTGTGACCATGAAGTAATGGAGAGGAAATGGACGAGACGACTTAGAGCATCGTGATGTAAGTAGGGACGACACTGATTGGATGATGATTCGCCAATAATGTATTGAGGGAGAGTCTGGGTGAGACGAGTCCCTTGTATTCATAGGGAGGTACCTTGTTGGATC
>NW_017720943.1:0-22152 GCF_001865875.1 Lupinus angustifolius | reverse complement strand
GTACGACCTAGGTCCGGGTAGGACTGTTCCTGAGGGAACCGATCGGTCTATTTTTACTTCCTTGCGAGGATATGTTATTTCAAATGTTATTTTGGGTGCGTACAAAGAGGCTTGGTATGGGACCTGTAGTCTCGATTATTTCCGATTAGGATGTTGGATGGATATTGGTGTAAGGTGGATAATCATGACATATCATGCATACATTATCATTGTGGAAGTGAATTCCCACATGTGAGTTACAAGCATTGTGTATTCCTATGTTTATGCATGTGATGTGGTTATGAGTATAATGATGATTATATTACTAGATATATGGCTTATGTTGGAATAAATGGTAAGTTATGAAATTCCCCATGATGTCAATGATAAATGATGAACTGTATGCTAAAAATATATTTTATGTCTAAATGTGATATTCTGAGTAAGTCCACGCCGTCAATGAATTTATGTTCATTAGATGTCTTACTCTCTCTACTGTATTGTTCTTGTTTTGTATATATTTGTTACGCAGATGGCCAACAACAGCACGCACATACGAGGTTATCACTTCACGATGTCCCCGATGGGAAAATGGAATAGTGACGGGCACACATATACATACACAGGCCCCTGCGGTCTGTCGTTGCACATGGTGTGCAACGGGTCATCGATGATGATCCCTCAACCCTACACCTAAATTGATACTTCTTTCACCTTGCCGCCAAGGGGGCTGAGGTCTCCAGAGAATGGACTTCGGTACCCGCCAATCAGGAGTGATGGTGCTGTTTCCTCCCACGGTCATAGGACGTGGTCAGATTGTTTGGGTGCTCCATCATCCAGTAGAGCCGAGAGGAGCCGGGTTCTTGGAGGAGGTCCCTGCAAGAAGACTCTGGAGTTGAGAATGTCATCCCCTCCGAATTATGTCGCTGGATTATGGCATAATGAAGTGGAGGAAGAGGAAGAGGAGGACGAGGTCGTTGAGCTCGTCAATGTAGAGAGCTCGGTGGAGGTGATCGACCTCGTGTCTGACTCGGGAGAGGAGGAGGACCCTAGTGAGGGGTCCAGCATTCCGAGAATCTTTTGAGTCAGCTTGTGGTTTAGTCGATGTCCCCTTTTGTTTTTGGTGGGGGCTGTGTTTCTTTTTGATTTTGTATATGTTAGTGGCGGTGTAGTTTCCGCCTTTGTTGACCTAGTTTGTATGAACTAATTATGACTTAACCGATTATATGCATTATGTTATTCAGGAAATTGTGAATCAGGTTAAGTTATCATTCGATAACGATAAGTTGATTTTCCGCATTTGAGTTACTTAAAGTGATGTCCCGGAAAAGGAAGATTTGAAAAGGATGCGATTTTATATAATTCATTTCAAAAAATAAATTTACCCATTTTTCCGCAATGTTTTGTAGAAGTATTTTTCGGGGCGTTATAATATTCCGTGTAATTCCACGTCGTAAAAATGAATAATATTCATTATATGTCTTACTCTCTTTTCTTTTCTTTATGCTTGTCTTCGGTTCGCGTTCTCGTCCTGATGCATCGTATCGCGAGGATTCGGAGCTAGCAATTCTCAATATCCTAGGAGGGGACATGGAGTAGTGACGGACACCGATACATCTACACAGGCCCTTGTGCCTTAGAGCTGGAGATGGTTTATGATGGCTCTATGATGCGCTTTCCTTCACACCAGCGGACTTGGAGGCTTCTTCACCTTACATGCTTGGAGATTTGCACATACTGCACTATCCATTCAGTCTGTGATTCCTCGCGGACCCACTGTTGTTGGACCATCTATTAGGAGACGGAGTAGATACGATGTGCCCAATTCCCCATCGGGAAAGAGAGCTACTAGACGGACGCTGCCCAATCTTCAGGCAGATGCGGGAGTGAGAAGTAAGTCATAGGGTTCGTCCAATGACCCAGATGAGTAGGAGCTGGAATCCAAAGAGGAAGATTGTGTGAAGTTAGTCTGTATAGAGGACTCCATTGAGGTGGTGGATTTCTCCTCCGATTCTGAGACGGAGGAAGACCCCAGTAAGTGTTCTAGCACACTAGTTAACACCAGAGCTAGTCACTAGTAGTCATTTCCATTTCTAGTTATCCTTGAGGTGGGTATCTGTTTAGGGTATTTTGGATGTATTGAATAAACCAGACTATTATATATATTTTCAGTTTGGACCAGGATGTATTCCACTTTGCTTTTGTATAAACTTTTTCAGTTGTTTTCAATAAAGAATTATTCCATGATATATATATATATATATATATATATATATATTAAGTGGCTTTCGGTTACCACTAGGTAACTATTGTTGTCTTTTTAGCATTTTAGATTACTTAACGTGATGTCCCGAAAAGGAATCAAATGTAAATGAAGGAGTTCTACATTACCAAATTTTTTTTTTACCCATTTTGGACAATATTGTTGGAGTAATTTTCGGGACGTTACATAAAAAAAGTGTTATTGTATATTTGTAAGGTAACTGATTTGGTAGCTTATATGTCTTGCAAGGTCTTGTTGTGACAGGCTCGTGAACTATATCTTCTTCTATGCGTGATAAGGACATCACCAAATTATGTCACATGCGTTTGGACCATATGAGTGAAAAATATATGCATCTTCTTAGCGAGTAAAGTCTTCTTAGTAAACATGACATTGGTAATTTGGAGCAACTTGATGTAAAGACAACTTTCCTATATGGGGAGTTGGAAGAAGAAATTTATATGGAACAATCTAAAGATTTTATTGTTCTCGATAAGGAGCATCTTCTCTGCCAATTTAAGGGATATTTATATGGCCTTAAACAAGCTCTTAGATAATGATACAAGAGATTTGATCCTTTCATGATTCAACATAGTTATTACGAGAGTCAACTTGATGACTCTATTCATTTCGAAAATTTTCTAGTTCGATCTTTCATATACTTACTATTTTATGTTGATGAAATGTTAATTACATCACGTGACAAGTCTTTGACCTGTAAATTGAAGACGTAACTTAGTAATGAGTTTGAGATGAAAGAATTAGGTTCATGTAAGAAAAGTTTTGGTATGGAGATTCGGATGGACCATCAAGTTGGTAAATTATTCTTATCTCAACAAAAATATATTGAGAGAGTGCTTGAAAGGTTTAATATGAATGAATGCAAACATGTTTTTACTCCACTTGATGCACATTTCAAGTTATCTTCAGATCCTTACCCATGCACAGAGGAAGAGATAGAACATATGTCACATGTTCCTTATGTCAGTGCAATTGGTAGCCTTATGTACGATATGGTGTGGACTAGACTAAATTTAGCATATGTTATTAATATGGTAAGTTGGTATATGCATAATCCTAACAAGGATCACTTGAGTGATGTAAAATGGATTTTTCGGTATCTAAAAGGTAATTCTAGCTTTGATTTAGTATTTGATAGAAGCAAGACTACAAGCGATGATGTTGTCGGATATGTTGACTCATATTATAGCGGTGATATTGATACAATAAGATCTATTTCTGGTTACATCTTTATTATCTGTAATAGTGTTATCAGCTAGAAAGTTACACTTAGACCCATTGATGCATTCTGTATGACTGAAACATAATATATTTTAGCAACAAAGGGTTCAGGAGGGTATTTGGCTTTGCGGTTTGGGCAATGAACTTGGTATAACACATGGTGATCTTACATTGTTTTATGATAGTCAAAGTGTTATTCATTTGACTAAGAGTAGTTGTTACCATAATATGACTAAACATGTTTATGTAAAACATCACTTTATATGAGATATTGTTAATCTTGGTGAGGTTATGGTGGAAAAGATTCATACTTTTGAGAATCTCAACAAATATGTTTACCAAGACACTTCCAAATACTAAGTTTCAATATTGCCTAGACTTGGTTAGTCTCAACAACACTTGAATGTCCTTTGGGGCTTTATCTAGCGATGAACAACTTATTGAATTCGAGTTAAGATAAAAATTGTAAAGAAATGTGGCTCTCACTTAATAAGTTTACTACTTTCACTCTCTAGGCTTTTCTTGGAAATTAAAGTTTTGCATCTAGCCTAAGACAGCTTGCATAATATATCTTCTATAAGCATCTCCCAAGACTTGCTTCATTGTTAAGATTGAAGACTATAAAAGGCAATGCCTACATTGTTTCAAAAACATTAGAAAGTTCACAAAGTCAAACACAAGTGATTGAGCGAATATTTTACTCTTGTCCCATTTGTGAGAGAAAAATATTGAGAAAATTTATTGTATTCCCTTTTTTTACATAGTGCAACTTTATTAATGATCACTTGTAAATTTTAACTCTCACATTGAAGGATTTATTCCAAATAAATCTTGTATTCTTGTTTTTTGGAACTTACTTTTCTTTAGTTTCCGGTTGACCTAATTCTATGCTTTCCCATACCGCCATACTCCTAAGAATTAGTATAAAAGTTGTGTTGTTATTCAAAGGACAAAGATCTCCAGGGAATAATAGGTGTGATTTTGTGTTTTTAAAAGGTTAAATCGATATGGGCATTTTTATATGGATTTTTACAATGAAAAGATTTATGCCTTCTTTATATATTTGTTTTAGTTACTTATTCTATTTTGAATTAAATTTGTATTAGCCAAAGTGTATAAAGGTAACTTAAATGAAAAGTTTAATTTGTATTTTAGAGAAAGGAATTTGTGTTGAATATGATCTTAATATACATGCCAATTTTTATCTTAATGTTCCCTAAATAATAAAGTTTAACTCTGATTTTTCCTTCTATTTATTCGAAGCAAGTCTTTCGAAAAGTAAAAAAATTCTTTTAATAATTTAGCCACTTATAGATTAGTAAATTGGGTTTTACATTGGTGATCACAAATGCTAGCTCAATCACTTTTGTGCATAACACTAGAAACTGCTAAATAAATGGTTCACTCTTTCAACTCAAACATTGCATCAATGTTAGAGAAGTTTTGTTTAGGAGATACTGCCTCGACAAAAGCAAGGGTAGTTTATGTTACCTCAGAGAACAACAATCATACCTTAAATTTATTGTATCTTTCTTTGTTTGTAAGAACCATTTGCATTTTTGGGGAGTAGAGCTCAAAGAATTCCAAATATTAGCACTAGCGAATTTGTGTCTCTCAACCCGTATACAACTTTTAATATAATAAACATCCGACAACTTGTTTTAAGATCGAGAATCCTATCGATCTACATTCATAACTATAGAAAGCTCTAATTAAATTATTATAGAACTCAAAAATAAAATATAGCATAACTAAAAATATACAAATACACAACACTCATATATGAAACAAAAATAAGGAGAATGATAGCATCAATGTACTTTCCTAGTTCACCCTGCTGCAATCAACTCTTATCTGACCTTGATTTCCAGTTTTAACACCAATCCTTCCCATCTTAGTTATAGCATCAATAAAAGCACTCTCAAAAGCTGATTTATTTGAAGCAAATAAGTTAACTGTGTTCTTTGATCTTGCATCTGTTGCAAGCACTTGATCAGAAGTAAAGAGACCCATTCCTTGTTGCAGATTCTTAAAGTATTGGTTGTCAAAGGTTTGAGGTGTTGTTGGGTCCATGTTTATGGCTATTCTAGGATCAACTCTTAGAGGACAAGATTGTCTAAGTTGTAAGGCATATTGTGAATTTAGTGTTGGGTCAATTTTATTTGTGGGGCTGAAGTTGTAGATTCTTTTTGAGAAGCGGTTGCAGTGTGAGAATCCAATTGTATGTGCACCTAACACAAAACATAACAGATTTTCAGGCTTGTTGAAAAGAAAGTTTTAAATTTTATAGTATAAATGATTTAAATTGCGGACCATATCATGTGATACAATCGTAATATTATGGTTGTGGTGATCTCCACAACCATATCATACCACGTTTATATATATGACATCGAATTACAATGATATAGCCGATTGTATCATAGTATAATCACATCGGACCACATCAAACCACATCGAATTCAAAAATAAATTTTTAATCCCAAAATAATTTACAATTCAACGACCACAGTCGGCATAGCAACAACCACAATGACGGCAAATACAATAACCACAATTTAAAACACTATTTTATACTATATTTCAATTGGTGCATCAAATCAATGGAAAAAATCCTATAGTTCAATCATTACAGATTCATGTTTTTTTATAGTATCAAAATATAAAGACAGATCTTAGCAAAAGTATTGGTTAAGGAATAAAAAATGGACAGTCTTTATTAGAAAGACTCAAATATAAATTTGTTAATCATTTGGTGCAAACTGCAAAGTAAGCATAGCATGATTCTGAAATAACAGAACCTTTGAAGTCTATGTGAAGTTACCTGATAATGCAATCATATCTGTTTGGGAGAGACCATTAAAGTTAAACATGGAATTGAGCTGATCCAAATCGAATTCGGGGTGAGGAAGACGACGTTGAACACTTGCAATAGTCGATATTGTTCCATCACGCCTTCCTAATTCAACTTCATAAGATGGTCCACCGCTCTACATTATGCAATTACATAGGAATGATCGGATCATTAGTTAATGTAATGCCAAAGATTAATATGATTCAGATGTAAACTTTGTTCTATCCAGAGAGGTAATGCTTAATGTACAATATTAGGATCGGTTCAACAATTTCTGATTGCTAATGGACCTCTCTCGGTTGGATTCGAATCCAGATGAAGTTAAAATTTGGACCAGAGATAAGTTACTGAGTTTTTTAAATGTAGCATATCAAAGTAATGTAAAGAAGGCCAAAACTATACCAAATTTATGACATCCCTAGTAGCCAGAGCAAGAATATCAGCACACGAGACTTTGTTTTTGCACTGAGGATTACTATCAACAGCTGCTTTGGCCTTAACCACCGTGTCGAAGCCATCTCCGGCTAGCGAAATGTCATCAGGATGATCTTTCTCTGCTTTATTATTTGGAGATGCAAGTAAAATTGATGCATCACAGCCCTATGCAGAAATGAATCAAAATAATCAATAACCTTTTCAAAGGCCTAATAAACCAAAGTAATTGAACAATGATTAATAAATGTTACAAACACATAAATGCACAATACACAAATGCTCCTTTGAGTACAATACAAAAAACTTATGAATAATCATACATTTTCTAACATAAACCAATCTATATAATTGTGCAAAGTCAAGAGTTATTTAACTCAATCAACACCAACTTCATTGTTTGTAACATTATTCAAAGCAAAACCATGAAATCATGAAGTAGGCTTACATACCCTTACAAAGCAATCATGGAAGTGTAGTCTGAGAGTTGCAGGAGCAGTCACAAAGGTCTGCTGGAACTTCTGTGCCACCGCGGACCGAACGAGTTGTTCAACATTGGGGCATATGTTGCTGTAGAATCCGCGAGTAAGTTGAGCCGAGCTTGTTCGTGTACTAATCAAGAGAAGAAGAAAGGATGATAAAACCACAAGGAATCTAGGAAAAGCATTCATGACTAAGTTGTTTTGTTTTACTGCTGTGATCATACAAATTGTAAGGTCTATAATCTATCTTATATATAATTTACATGTGTATGTATAGTTAACATGTAATAGCAAAGTAAAAAGGGTTGCAATTTAATAAGGTTACTTCTGCTACATAATAATCTAAGAATGATTGATGAGAATAAGAACAAAGATCTGTTA
This sequence comes from Lupinus angustifolius, assembly GCF_001865875.1. Taxonomy (NCBI): domain Eukaryota; kingdom Viridiplantae; phylum Streptophyta; class Magnoliopsida; order Fabales; family Fabaceae; genus Lupinus; species Lupinus angustifolius. The sequence goes on along the minus strand of NW_017720943.1, from coordinate 14,519 downwards.
TATGGACAGACTGGCTAGTGACATAAGTATATGTTCTATGACTTGGGCGTAATTGAAGCTTAGAGATAGCATTAAATATTCATGTTCTATAGTCTAGCCAGAAAACTAGTTGTATGTTAATTTTAATAAAGTTTTGTGAAGCATACAATTAAAGTTTACTTATATATATTATATGTTAATAATACAACTAACTAGTTTGTTGAACAGTATATATGAAGTAGTAAAAGAAAACAATTGAGTGCATGAGACTCCCATTTAGTGAAGTTTGAAAATGATATATATGCACAATTTTACCCCGTAAGTGAAGAATGTATTAAGTAAACTGAAAGGAAATTAAAATTTGAGTTGAGGATCTAAGAAAGGGTCACTTATTTCCATCATTTTCATGATGCAAATTATAGTTGGAGAATGTCAAGATTGGCAATTTGTTCTTTTAATTAGAATGTCAACTCAATTGCATGTTAGTATGTTACCACCTCCTAACCACTCCCTATGACAGTTCTGTAGCCTCTTCTATAAAAAAAACTATAAATGAAACTTTACCTTGTTTACCTCTTTAAGTTAATATTTTTGTTCCGGCCGGTTATTCAAAAGAGAAAAAGATATTTAGAAGACTTTTTTACATTGTGATTGTATTATTTATTATTTATTTTAATCATTGTTGACTTTAAATTAAATAAAAGTAATACAAAGAAATGATGAATAATACATTTACAGAATATAAATCTGTATACTATCATGTATAGATATTATAATCTATTCAAAGTTGTTATATAGATTACACATTTTTTATAACCTATATATTTTGATCCACCGAATACAATTTGACCCTCTTATTTTGGTCCTAATGTTTCCTTGAATAAAGAAATCTTCACAAATTATTGTTTAACTTCTAAAAATTTAATTAGAATAACTAAAATAATATATTATTCGTTTTCTAATCCTTCACGCATGCTTTTTATTCTCCAAACGATTATTGCAAATGAGATTATCTATAGTTTATTGACTTTATTCTACAAACTTCATTTATTTATCTACCAAAATATAAAAATTTCACGTTAATGTTAAACCTAACATTTGTTTTCCTCAGAATCCTCACACGCACAAATCAGACCAAGTGGCAATTTTAGAGGATCAAATTCTAAGTCAAATAAACAAATATCTAAAGGTTCAAGTAGTATTGAGATTGATTTTATCAACTTTTAAGAAATGTTTAAATAGATATCCTCTAATGATTTAACAATTTTTAATGAATTTTATATTCTCAAGATAATTGATTATTTGTTTTTCATTTAAAATTTACTACTAGCATTTGGGAGTATTATATTCCTTTTTCAGTGCCGATGGAAAAGAAATTGATTGGAAGCATAGCATAATCATGGGTTGGACTTGGACTTTTTCTTGATATATGTTTGATAACTGTATTGTTATATTTTCTATTAACGTGTATTATGATATATTTGAACATACTACACTTACCCTAAGATTATGTGAACAAAATATTTAAAAGCAATGAATCATTCTAACATGTGAAAGAGTTGATGGCATTTTGGTTTCTTAATATGTCATTAGGTATTCTTTTTTTTTTTTTTTTTTCCTCATAGTATCCACACATTATAGGCAATCATGTCCGAGTCGGAAACATTTATAAATATGTAGGGTTAACTCTCTCAGCGAATATTTTTCACCCACAAGATTTAAACACAAGACCTTACTTAAAGTGAATCAAACATATACCACTTGAACCATCACTTGTAGGCTCTCATTAGGTATTCTAATGCCTATTTGGATGCACATATTTAGTACATGATATGGACGGAAAGCTTTCTAAAATTGAAATTCTCTCCTAGACCTCTAGTACTTCTAAAATGTGTTATATTATATAAAAAATGTAATTTAAAAATAAATGAAGATCTAAACCCTTAAAAAATGGTGTTAAATGTTAGCATCTCTATCTTATACTTGACTATTTGATATTTGAGATGATCTAAACTCTTCCATGGATGCTTAAAAAGCATTTTTAACGATGTTATCATTAAACATTTCTTTATAAGACCGAACTAAAATTTCTCCTTTTTTTCTCTATGGTGCTCCTTAAGTGATATTTAATTAAAGATTATTCCTTTTATGGTGTAAAGATAATGAAAGTGGAATTTTTTTGTTATCAATTATAAAGGACATATTTTTCTGATATCATTGAAGGAATTCAATAATTAAATAATTGTGTATAACCTTATTGTTCCCCTTTCTTTTTAGTATTTGCTAAATTAATTGCTAGTACTTCGTCCAATCTCTTATGCATCTTTTAATATTTCCCACACGCAGTTAGATACTATAAACAGTCTCATATAAAATTAAAATAAAATAAATATGGCTAAGTTATTCAAATTTCACTATATTAATATGCATAGCCAAAGACAATGACTAATATATGTGTAGTCAGTATCTTCAATTGAAGTAATAAATAATAAGGGTAAAGTGAAAAATACAGTATATAAAGAAATCATAAAACTATTAAATGGCATATATATAAAGATGAATACGCGTTAGAAGGTAGATGCAATGAATTTGAGTTGCTAGATAACCTATATCAACACACTACTATCTCATTTAAAGGTCTAATCTAATGTAGCAAATAACCAAAAAAAAAAGGACCAATTATTCATAGAGCATCTCCCCAATGGAGAAAAACAAACATTTCATTTTTATTTCGATTTCACACATTATTTTATAATTTATTTCAACTCCCAATAAAATAATAGCAACATATATTTTTCTTCACAATGACAAACATCATTTTTATTCTTATTATTATTGGGTCCCACAACATATATTTTTTCTCCACAACATTTACTTCTCTCGTCAATTTCCCTTGGCTAAGAACAACCCATAATTGTTCTTATTTAAGAACAAAAGCAAAAAATAAATATGATACAATGAAGAACAAACGAAAAATATACTTATTCCATTAATAACAACTTTAAGATCAACAACGGTAGATACTCTCACTGTACATTCATCTTACTATTTGGGATCTGTTTCGTATGCCTTATTTCTTCAGAAACTATTTTGACAGCTGGGTGATTACTAGATTAATAAGTTTAGTTGACTAAGTAATTGACCAAAACTAGAGAGTAGTGCTTTTGTTGATAAGAACATAAAAGAGAACAACTTTTATTGAAAAACTAAGTACATATATCCTTTAATTCATTCAATACATTATTTTCGATAAAAAATATCTTGTGGCTTCTTATAGTCAGTCTAAAAAGCTATTTTAAACAAACCTTTTTTTTTTGTATAATCCATTTACTTTAATCCTTATATGTGATTATCAGTAAATGTCATTCAACCAATTATTAATAGTGCTGATGAGATATTAATACAGGTTAATGAACCCGCAAGCAAACATATTGTATAACCTATGGGCATCGAAAATTATGACATGCCAGGCAACAATTGTACAGTACACGCTACTCCACCACCTTTTAAGTGAAATCTAAGCAAACAACAAAAGTCAAATTTGTCACAGATATGGCTTACTAGTTGCTACAGCATTTCGATGAGAAGGGATAGCCAAGGAACTTATTACTGGCATTAATTGATTAGCTAGCATTTTACATTCACACTTAACAGGTACAAATATGGTAGTAATAGTAGGGTAATTGAACTAAATGATAATGGAATAAGATGAGATGTAAACACAATCAAATTGACATCAAAATTTGAACCGATCGAGCATAACACAAAGCAAATGGAAACTATGATGACATGTTTGATAGGTATTTGGAAGGGGAAGAAATAGAAAGGGACATTAGTGTTTGATTCTTTAGTAAAGAAGAATTAATGGAATAGAAATGACCGATTCCAATCTTCTCCCGAACCCACAATATTTTCACTTCAAAACTCCCAAACACCCTAAAGTCAATTTGATCAAAACCGTCTTGATGAGACTTTGAAGTATTCGTTTCTTTAGGCTGGAATGTTTAGAAAATCATGTTTTTTAGTCATTGAAATATTTCATATAGCATGTCAATCTTCTTCTGCCATACATTTTTTCTTAGTATTATAAAATATTCACCAAGAATGTATTAAATATCATACACCGTTTATAAATAAAGAACCCACAGGGATTTAAGAACCCAAAAACTATATAGGTTCAAAAGTAATCCCTCTTGGTCTGGGCCACTAAACCCAACGTGAAAATATGTTGAATTATGGCTGCAATTTTGATTTTGCATGGCAACAATCAACTGTGGACTGTTATACTTATATGATTTGTTGAGATTGTCATGACCAAACAACTCATCATTCATTACAGGAAAAATAAAGTTCAACAAAATCTTATCCAACGTGAGTTCAACCATTGAACACAGATTTAAATGGAACATGAAGGGGAGAAATTACTTAGATACTTTCCTTTCATCATCCATCACTGTTGCAACAAGCTATCTGCAAAAGATTAGAGAAATATTTAAATGAAACAATGTTTATGTATCTTAAAGGACAAACAAATGCGGTCTGAGTAAGACCAGAGTCCAGAACTAAAGAAGATGCATTAATGGCTGAACAATCAGATGCTTACAAATATCAAAGCACATTAATCAAACTTGATTACTTAAAAGATAATTCCATTGTTTAATCAGATAACCAAATTTCAGAGTCAAGAGCTATTCTTTAACCTACGCATCATCTTAAGCAATAATATGCATCTTCTATAAAAATGGCAACTCAGACTCAAAACTAAAATGGAATACACTAGCATTATACAAATTCTATTTCTTAATCAAAACTAAAGGATTTGTAGTCATCTTTGTTGTGGCTTTACAGTTTCATGGTACAAAACAAAGAAACATGTCACACTAAAAGAAAGGAGAATAAGTTTATCCAAGTATTAAAAAATTATGCCAAGGCTTATGTGGTTCATTTTTAAGGTAATGTTAAAACTTAAAAGACAATTGAAATGTTTCATTCTTTAGTAATTTACCTGTACAGGACAAAGAACAATCTTTCAGCTGCCCTGAAGAACTCTCTGGGGATCAAGCTGCCCGCTACAATAACTTGAGGGGACAGCTGAAAGCTCTAATCTTCCTTTCCATTCTTCTCCGGGTTTCAAAGTGATGGCCTTTTCAATAGCAGCAGCCTCTACACAGAGCATATGCTTATACTCATCGTCACCAAAATCAGCCATAGCCTTCGCTTTCTTATCCCAAGGATTCCACACCACTGGAAAGATAAATAATAACTATTAGAAAACAAAAAGGTTAGAAGTGCAGTCCTTTAACTGTGAGAACTTGGACATTACAGCACAATTATAATTGAAGTTATATGTAATGCCAACAGTGGTTGGTAAAACTCGTAAGGGTGGAAAATTTCAACGAAGTTGCTCAGGGTTCAATTCCTGATAGGGCCCATTGTTGGTGGCTGGGTCATCTATAAGTGCCTCCATAAGTACTTATTGTGTCTAGAGGCCTGCCTTAACCCTAGGATGGGGCTGCCAGCTGACCCTATATGTTTATGTGCAAAAAAAAAGCATTGTATGCAATAGTACTCAGTTGATCAGCATAGACAAAGTTGTTAAGTTGTGTCAGATGAAGCTATCAATTTTGTGCTTCTGATTTTTCCAGTACTAGCTTTAAAAAAACCTACACTACTAGATTATAACCCAACCCAAGCACAAACATAAAAAATGAAGACATTGATAGGTATTTAAGTTTGATTGCCATTGCTAGCTTCAAATAGAGGTGCTTCGAAATAGTCAATTTCACTGTATTGCTACTTGGTACAACCTAAAAACTTAGAGGAAGATTTCAAACATGGAAATAAAAGAGATAAGTGCCTTTTTATTTAGAACATGAAAGCTAACTTCAACAAACATTAGTAACGTTATATCATGACACAGAAGTACTTTAAGCTATGCCCTACCAGGAAACTTCGCTTTCCACTGTACCATGTCATTCTTGTATATTTACACATCTATAAAGCACACTTGCATATTTTTAAATTATAAAGCTTCAAATAACAAAAGTTCCAATTAGTACACCTTATGAAATACTCACCTGCATCTGGAAGGCCATCTTTGCGCAAAACAAACGTTCTCTTCTTTTCATGATCAATAATTGCAATCTTTGTCGGGGTGCTGAGATATATCTTGTCAACCTATCATATCAATAAAAACAAGTATCACTTTGAAATCACCAAAACCTATGAAACATTAGTATATTAGCAATGGCTACATATATGTGCATAGAGTATGGTATTAGCACAAACAAGGTACACCAATACACAAATAGGTTACATGTGTTATTTCTTTATTTTATCCCTTCCTTCTCTAGTATTATTTTCAACGATATCACTGATATCCAGACATTGAATTGGTGGCATTGTGGCATGGCATCAACCAGCACAACCTGGGAAATGGCCACCCTTATTACAGAAAAGGTAAAGAAAGAGAAAGGGTGAAAATGAAAAAAAGAAAAAGAAAAATGAAATAAAGAAAAGATGGGAAAAGCAAAGAGTGGGATGGGGAAGAAACAGATGTTTAATTGTTTCTGTGAAGTGTGAATGAAGAGTATTAAACAGCACGCCTTTACATCGCTGGAATTTTACTTTGGTATATATATACACACACATATATATAGGGAAAACATTACTTTGGTCTTCAGGAACTATAAACTGGTCCCATAGTCTATATAACCAAACGACCCAAGCCTACAATGTTTCTCTTTTATTTATATAAATAACACAATAAGTATATAAACATTTTTTTTTATTTCAATTAATTCAATTAGTATAATAAATTCATATCCTTGATTTATGCCAGCCTCGTGCATCCGAAAACAAGATATAAAGGAAAACATACATACTTCTGATTCAAATGTTAAAGCATCCCCCTGTTCGGTAAAGCGTTCCTTGTTCTGCAAATTGTCAAGATAATCCAAGGTCTCTAGTCCCTCCACTCGAACCTCACTGAACACATGCAAATAATTGAGTAAGATGCTCTATTTATATGCCTATACTAAAAAGAAAAGAAAACTTTGTCCAGAAACTAGCCAAGACAAAGGTAATTAGAAATAGTAGGTTATATAAATATATAAAATAATGAAATATATGTGATTTGATACATCACAAAGGTTCTAACTGAACCAAATGAAAGTTGAGAAATTTAACAAAACTTGAAATTTCACCACATGAAAGAATTGTCATAAATAGATAGAGCAATAATTTGGTCTGAGACCCTCGCAGTCCAAAAGTCACAATGCAAAATTTTCCATTCACAAGACTTGAACCCAAGACCTTACTCGAAGGGAACCAAGCTCCTTGCCACTTGGACGAACAAGTATTGGTAGATAGAACAGCATTTGTGTGTAGAAACTACACTGACTTATTTTAATCTATGCTAGCACACTTTGAAAATCTATGTATCCAAACGCTGCATTTCATATAACAAAAGCCAATAAATCTAAAAGTTCCATGCCTAATTTATTTCACAAAAGAAGGAAGTCATTAAGACAAAGAGACGACGATAACAACATCTACTCCCCTCCCGCCCTCCCCCACAAATAAAACCCCCAATGAGAATGATTTAAGATCCCTTTCTACATAAATTCACCTGTTGTTGCAATGAAGTATATCAAGGAAAGAAAAGAGGGTTTGGAAATGCATTCTAGACAACTAGAAGATCTAACCATCACAACATTCAGCACCAACTAAAAGTACAATGTTCTGAATTTTCACTAAATCATGTCACGGTCATTAATGAAGGAGACAAATCAAGGTTGCAAAAAAAAGGGCAGCAAGTTGCTAAATGTGTCAACAGAATAATTTTATAAATAAAGACAACTAGACAAGTACATTAGTTCAAAACCATGATGTTAAAGTCTATGAATACAGGTTTCAAGCACTTACCTAATGTCTGACACAGAGAAGTATGTATGATAAGCAAAGGTGAAAGAGAATGGCTTCCCATCACTGTTTGTGTTCCTGATCCGAGATGTCAACATCAGATCTCCTCCAGGTCCCAGAGCTACCCTAAGACGGAACTCAAAACTACATACAAAAAGAATGGTATATAATATCGGAATGAAATATATCATAAACAATACAAACTCTGGAAAAACTATTCTTTGTTAAAGGAGGTAGTAAAAACAATAAAGGCACATATAGGTAACAAAATTTTGAATGTCTCCTACGTATACCTGTGAGGCCAAATCTTCGTGTCTTCTTCTGAGGGCTTAAGAATCAGATCAACAAAGGCTTTGTTCAAAGTAGTTGTTGGAAAAGGAGGAGGGTCATCCTCAACAGCCCATATCCGGTTTCTAGCAAACCCATGCTGGTCAAGGGTTCCATGGCTTCCAAACTGCAATTTTTGAAAAGCCATTCAGTGATTGTGATGATATCCAGAATAGATTTTAAAATTTTCCATTAAATTGTTATATTTGGTTCAATTATTATTTAAGATATCAAGTATATCATAGATTAAGTATGATGAAGAAATCAGTATCTAGAAGGAAAACAATTAAGATATCATGCTTATATCCTTCTGGGAGGAATTCGATAATCTATGATTTAAATCATGACAATGGTAACATTTTAAGAACATGGGAGCTTAACTTTCATGAGTTAGTATATGAGCTATTAACACTTTTCGCTCTCATATCTTTTTGCCCATTTTCCCTTTCTACCTTGTCTTCCAAAATAGCTTTATCATGACGAAAGCAATCATGAAAAAACAGAAATAGTTCAGAAGTACATACTTGCGGAAAGCATATTGGAATTCCTCCACGAATCGCCTTAGGAGCCTTAAACACAGCCTGCACATGTTAAATATATTAGTAAAATAAGATGAATCATAGCTTACTAACACGATAGCAGGAGTTGAAAATTTTCAAAATGACAGCCACATCACATGGGCAGACCATGTTAAAATAATAATTTAGGCCATATTCCATTAACTGTAACAATCCCAGGAAAAGGAAGAATAACGAGTTACATTTACTGCTTTTGAAGCAAATGTTAATAATATAAGGAATTGAAACATTCTACATATTAAATTCTAAGCATGGTACAATAATGATTGATATCAGTGTTATTTTAAAAGAAAAATAAGATCTCAAACCACCAAAAGATCCTAAAATTGTTAGAAGTCAAATTATTTACTCTTTCAATCACTTAACATATGAACTATGAATATATGTAGAGCAAACTATGTTTAGATTGATGGAAAAGAATGAAATGGAATGGAATGATATTAGGTCCCAACTTTTAAATATGATGGTATGCGATGGAACCTGATCCATTCCATGCAATGCAACACCTCTTTTTCTTCCATCCCAATTTGGTGTATGGGATGGAATATGATAAAACCAACTTATTCATTCACTCCATTACATCATAAAATATCAAAACAATGGCATGGTAACTTTGTTCCGTTCCACACACCACTAAATATCCAAAAACAACCTTGAAGACTTCAAAATCTCATCAGAATTTAACTCTGACATAACAAACATCTTCGATACAACATACATACACACCTTACTACTGAGAAAAAGCAATTCCTCGCCGTGGTCATTCTTCCAAGAAGTTACGTGACCACCGTACAAATACACCTGAAATGAAAATCAAGAGCTATATCATTTGTAGTTATGAACAACTTAATCCCATGTTTTTATACTCTAACTGTCTAACACACTTGTTTGCATTTTTCTCTCTCATCCATCAATCACAAGGCAAGAAAATAGAGACACTATATCTCCATAAATGTTGCACAAATCAACTTTCTCAATCACAACAACAACACACACAAAGAAATGAAATGACATCATCATCATCATCATAGTAGTCTAAGCCAATAATATAATAATACGAGTGATAATTTGGCAGTTGAAAATAGAAGCAAAAACAGTAAAATCGAACAACGAAAAAACTACAAATACTACGCAGATCTAACAATTCTAGATCGAAACAAATTAAGAAGATCATCAAAATGAGAAAGCGAGAATGGAGGAAAATCGCAGATCGCAAAATTGGAGAAAAGGAAAGTAAGTACCTCGGCGGAGGAGCCACGAGATTCGCGAAGAATGATCTTGTCGAAGCCATTGATACCTTTGGAGAAATCGACGAAAGGAGTTGAAAGTGGAAGAGAAGAAGAAGATGAAAGAGATGAAGGAATTTTATCCTTTTCGATAGAACTCATATTTGTTTATCAATTCTGAACTAGTGTGTAAGTGTTTGTTACTTGGGATGAAGAAAGAAGAAGAATGATATAATTCTCTCTCTTTTTTCTTTAGCTTTGCTTAACTTCACCGCCACGACATTAACTCATGCTTCTTTCTATGTCTATTATTTCGCGCACCTTGTCTCATTATAACACATTTGTTGTTAGAGAACATTTTTCTTTAATGCAAATTATATATATTTATGTTTGGAATTGACTCAATTAAATTTTATAAACTTTTGAGTTTTGAGTGTTCAACAAATTTAAGTGAAAGCCGCTTATCAATTTGAACGATATATATATATATATATATTACGAAATAAGATTTTTAAATCGATTGAATGAAATTTTTAATTTTAATATAGAATAAACATTAAATTCATATATTGGTATAATATATTATAAAATATTAAAAATATGTAGATATACAATATGTATATATATTGTAAACACCCAATTTTGATCGGGTAAATTACCTTTAAAATAAATTGCTGAGTAAATAGAAATTGGAGTGTAATGTTAAAGGGGTGTGGCAACTCTGTCTTAGTAAGTCCACTAGGTTAAATGTTTAACCCTAATCCTCACCCCCTTATCTAAGCCTAAACTTAGCAACTCATTAGGGGAATTCAATAGAAAAATTCAAGAGGCAAACCTAATTCTAATTTAGAAAAGAAGACACATTCAAATTTTAAAATTCAAAAAATGAGAGGCGGAATCATTTTTGAAAAGAGTAAAGGGAGAAACTAAATCTTCTTATCTTCCATAAGCTCTAAAAGATACATTTGTCACTTTTTCTTCTTCATTGTGTTAATGTAATGTGTCTATAATGTTGAATATCTGTATTCGAAAACCAAAATTTGTCATTTAACACACTGCGGTTGTTTTTTCCTTCTTGTTCCAGCAGCCTAGAAGCATGGTGGTTTAACCACCATAGCCGACGGTGGAGTCGCTGTTGCCGTCGCCGTCGTTCCCACTACAACATTCCAGTAGCCCCTTCCAACAAAAGGGGTTACCTCCATGGCAACCCCAACCCTAATTCCAAATTCAATTTAACCCTAATCCCAAATTAAAATGATTTTGACTTAATCCTCAATTTAATTTTAAAACATAACTCCCAAATTAATTTAACCTTAAACCTCAAATCTATTTCACCCTAAGTTCCTAAATTAATTCCAAAACCGTAACCCTAAATTCCCAATTTTTAATTTTCCCCCTTATAATGTTTATTATGTTTTTTTACGTTATTGTTTAGTTTTTTTTTGTTTTTCTTTTATTTATTCATTATTTTGTTGCTTTGTTTCAAATATTATGATTTTTTATTATTTTCTTTTATAAATTAGTAATATGTTTATATATATATATATACAAATGTAATATAAAATTACCTAATTAAATCAATGAGAGAGGTAGTGCACTATGAGATGTCGCGTTACCTTAAATAATATTTTTAAAACAATTTAATTAAATCAATAAGAGGTTGTGTGCACTATGAGACTTGTGTCTTGTCGCGTTATCTTAAATTGATATTTTTCAAAATTAAATCAATGAATGAGACTTGTGACATGTCGCGTTATCTTAAATTGACATTTTCGAAACAATTTAATTAAACCAATGAGAGGTAGTGCACTATGGGACTTGTGTCATGTCGCGTTACCTTAAATTGACATTTTTCAAAATTAAATCAATGAGAGGTAGTGCACTCACGACTTGCGTCATATCGCGTTCTCTTAAATTGACATTTTAAATAAATAATTAAATTAATGTGAGGTAGTGCACTATGGGGCTCGTGCCCTATTGCGTTACCTCAAATTGACATTTTTCCAAAACAATTTAATTAAGTCATGGGTGGGATAGTGCACTATGAGACTCGTACCCTATCATGTTCCCTCAAATTGACATTTTTCCAAAACAATTTAATTAAGTTATGGGTGGGATAGTGCACTATGAGACTCGTACCTTATCGCGTTACCTCAAATTGACATTTTTCCGAAACAATTTAATTAAGTCATAGGGTGAGATAGTACACTATGAGACTCGTGCCATATCGCGTTATCTTATCCAATTATAGAAAAAACAAAAATATATCGACTAATCAACTATTTTCTGAAAGAAATATGTAGCCTTGATTTCTCTATTGCAGCTAGAGATACGTAGGAGCAGATATTTCTCTGTCAGGCACAAAAAATAAAAAAAAATGTTTTTTGTCTTTCTTTATTTTGTTTAATAACGTGATGATAAAATTAATGTTTTAAATAAATATCCACATAAATGATCAAGATACTGTTTTTATAACGGACGACATGAGCTGACTAATACCTTCCTCATCCGTAACCGACTAACAAACTCAATTTATATTTTTGAGCAAATCAACCATATTTTCAAAATTTGGTTTTCATGTTTTCCCTCTAAAAAATATCAATGGCGACACCATTGCATTTATTTTCATTTCTCGTCGGGTCCACGAAAGTGAGGTAGCGATAGCATGACGACTCCACTGGGAATTGCTGAGAGTCAGACCTTAAAAGATTAATTATGTGGATATTGAGTTCATTATTTAAATTTTATCGTTTCATTTTTTTGTTCTTGTTATTTTTTTTAACTACTTATTTGTAAATAATTCTTATATATAGAATTTGTGTTTTTCTGCCATGTACATGTTTGGGTTATTATTTGGTTATTATGTGTTTACGTTATCAAAATTTGTACACTCCCCCATACACTTCATTGTTCATGCATTGTTACTTCGACTGTCTATCGGGCCTATTCACTTATTGTTAGCGATACATTGACTTATCATCATTAGGCCTTTGTGCATATTTTGATATTATGTTGATGTATCACTTATGGGTATTATGGATATGACCCTCATGATGTCTCGTACATCTTCGTGTCATATTCGGAATATCTGGGTCGTCAGCTTCTACTAGTGATAGCAGTCTGAGGACCTAGAGGTAGTCCAAATTTTGCATATATGGACATTAGAACTTCACCCTAGGATTTGGCCTTTTAGTCCGAACAAACCTTGTAGGACCAAACACCTTTATGTAGGACACGAGAGTATGCAAATTTTTATTTGTTTTATTATTCGACATAAAGTCGAGAAAACATTTATCCTGCAATCATAAAGTGACTCACCACCACATGAGCCTGAGTGAATTAAGGTACCACTGCATTTCGGTACTCTTATACCACGATTGAAGGCTTACAAAAATTTTATTTCATGATAACATCTACATGCATATCATGCAATCATGCATTTGGTCATAAAAAAATAATAAATTTGATTATGGCATTCATATGCATATCATGCACTCAGACAAAAAAATATATAAATTATTTCATTATAACATTCATATGCATATCATCCACTCACACACAATATATATTGTTAAGGATACAGTGTCCATGCATTCAACACAGCCACGATCCTAGGCACAATTGCAGTAATCAACAGTGTCAACGGCATATAATAATAGCATGAGAGGATGAGGATGAGGATGAAGATGAGGATGAGGATGAGAATGAGGAGGAGGATTAGGATGAGGATTAGGATTAGGATAGGATGAGGATGAAGATAGGACGAGGATGAGGACGTGGATAGGATAAGAAAGAGGATGTGGATAGGATGAGGATTAGGATTTGGATAGGATGAGGATGAGGATAGGACGAGGATGAGGACGTGGATAGGATGAGAAAGACGACGTGGATAGGATGAGGATTAGGAAAGGTTGAGGATTAGGAAAGGTTGAGGATGTGGATGAGGATTGGATGAGGATGAGGATGAGGACGTGGATAGGTTGAGGATTAGGAAAGGATGAGGATTAGGATGAGGGTAGGATGAGGATTGGATGAGGATGAGGATGAGGACGTGGATAGGTTGAGGATTAGGAAAGGATGAGGATTAGGATGAGGGTAGGATGAGGATTGGATGAGGATGAGGATGAGGACGTGGATAGGTTGAGGATTAGGAAAGGATGAGGATTAGGATGAGGGTAGGATGAGGATTGGATGAGGATGAGGATGAGGACGTGGATAGGTTGAGGATTAGGAAAGGATGAGGATTAGGATGAGGGTAGGATGAGGATTGGATGAGGATGAGGATAGGATGAGGATGAGGATGAGGATGAGGAGGCGGTGGAGTATGAGGATGAGGATGAAGACGAGGATAGGATGAGGATAGGATGAGCATGAGCATGAGGATGAGGATGACGATGAGGATAGGATGAGGATGAGGATAGGATGAGGATGAGGATGAGGACGAGGGTTGGATGAGGATGAGGATGAGGTGTAGGATGCGGATAGG
>NW_017720942.1:0-64560 GCF_001865875.1 Lupinus angustifolius | reverse complement strand
TTGCCAAAGGATTTCATCAACGTCCGGGTCTAGATTATCATCAAACTTTCAGCCCAGTGATTAAGCCATCAACAGTTCGGTTAGTTCTTACTTTGGCAATTCAACAACATTGGCACATTCACCAGTTAGATGTCAACAATGCGTTCCTACATGGCAAACTTCTTGAAACTGTATATATGCAGCAGCCACCTGGCTTCCATCATCCCGATTATCCTGATCATGTTTGTCGCCTAAAGAAATCCTTGTACGGACTCAAACAGGCTCCTCGAGCTTGGTTCCACACCTTACACTCGTTTTTACTGTCATATGGCTTTGTCAACTCCAAGTCTGATCCATCATTGTTCATCTACTTCAAAGGTACTATCAAACTATACACTTTAGTATATGTTGATGACATTCTAATTACAGGCAACAACTATCAAGCAATTCAAAAGTGTCTCTCAACATTAGCCACTGTGTTTTCCATTAAAGACCTGGGATACATTCATTTCTTTCTTGGAGTTGAAGTCATTCCTACATCTCAAGGGCTATTTCTTAGTCAACACAAATATATTCATGACTTGCTTGATCGCACAAAGATGGCAGATGCTAAGATTGTTCATTCCCCAATGTCCACCACCTCTTCCCTCACACGATATGATGGTGTTGCTATAGCAAATGTTACAGAATACAGAAGCATCATTGGAGCACTCCAATACTTGTCAATGACAAGGCCAGACATAGCCTATACTGTAAACAAACTTGCTCAATTCATGCAGAATCCATCATCCATACACTTTACAGCCTTGAAAAGACTTCTACGGTACCTCAAAGCTACCATCTTTCATGGACTCCACTTGAAGCGATCGCCCTCTAATACACTTTATGCATTTAGTGATGCAGACTGGGCTGGAAATAGAGATGACTATACCTCCACATCTGCTAACATTACATTCTACGGCGGTAACCCAATATCTTGGAAGTCCTTCAAACAAAAAGCAGTGGCAAGATCATCCACCGAAGCAGAATACCGAGCACTCGCATCTGCCTCAGCCGAAGTTCTCTGGTTATCATCACTACTATCTGAACTTGTTGTTCCTTTACCGAGTGCCCCTACCATCTATTGTGATAATCTGGGAGCTACTTATCTTACAGTCAATCCAGTCTTTCACAGTCGCATGAAACACATTGCTATAGACATTCATTTTGTCCGAGATCATGCTCGTCATAACCAAATTCGGGTTCAACATGTTTCCACTAAAGACCAACTTGCGGACTGTCTCACGAAGCCCTTATCAAGGCAGCGACATCAAGACCTTCGCTTCAAGATAGGTGTAGCTGATGGTACCCCTATCTTGCGGGGGCGTGTTAAGGATACAGTGTCCATGCATTCAACACAGCCACGATCCTAGGCACAATTGCAGTAATCAACAGTGTCAACGGCATATAATAATAGCATGAGATATTATAGGCATTACCACAATCAGAGCATTCAACATAAGTGTTATCTTAGGGATTGCTATAACTAAAAACATTTTGTAACTAGTCATGCCACATGTCCTATATATTGTACCATATACCATGTAAATATGTGTGAAGCAAATAAACACGTTTTACAGTTTATATATATATATATATATATAAATCATTTCATAATGACATTCACATGCATATCATGCACTAGAAAAAAAGAAAAAAACAACAATATCATAATTGTATCTCGATGCATATCAACAAAAAATGAAAGAAAAAGAAAACAAAATGGGGGATTCACGCGGCATTCATGTCACTACAATATTCATTATACCACTTATGTGAAATACATTCATCGAATCATACATCTATTGCATACACATGTGCAAAATGACTAACATTATCATTTTTTTAGATCCTTTGTCAAAAGATATCATATTCTATATATCATAAGACCATGAATACTCAGTAGAACAGATGCGATCATATTGTGGGGCCTTTGTTTTTTCTCTATGATTATCGTACCACTACACGATATAGAGGGATTATAACCCTAGAAAATGGTAATGGGACGGTCAACTTGTTATATGGAAAGTTCTTCGTTTGATAGCGGAAATAGTTCCAATAACTCAAAATATTTTTTAAAACCAAACTCCCTGAGAGTTACAAAATTCAAAATTGGAATCATTGTGCAACCTAGGAAAAACAACGCTAATCAAAGTCATATTTTCAACACCAGAGATCGAACAATAATGAGGCTAACAATTCACAAAATGAAGGAATCTAGGTGTCGACATATATGACGGGAAAAGGAGAAGGGTTCTATCATTGATCCTTAGCTCCACCTTTTCATTAGCGCATTGGAGGAAGATAACTTGTTCATGAACAATGTCATCCTTCCGGATGAAGATAAAGAAGTTTTAAAGAACTGACGATATGAGTTGATGATTGACATAGTTGCATAGTAATTATTTGATTATGTTGTAGTTCATATGCTTTGAAATTTCTTTGGACTTATATTTATGTTACTTGAGACAATATCTTAGTGAATTTACATGACTATCTAATGATTCTTCATCACTCATCCTTTTTTATCATCTTCGCTCACATATATTTACCCTTCTGCCATACCTTTATGAACATCCATATTTCGTGTCTTATTTCTTCCCCGATGTTTCGCGCATCAACACATGTATCACAATTTTGTAGAGATTTTGTCCAGTTATAGGATACTTGAACATTTATCAATTAATTCTATCGCGGTACCTGATAATCATCCCATTAAGTTTGGTGATGGAGAAGATGGTTGAGGAGTAAAGGAAGAGATAATTAAACAATGGCAGTCAGGTTTCATAGAAATGTCTTGATATGCAGAATGAATGGCTAATGTTGTATTGGAACCCAAAAAAAAAGACAAATTGAGAATGTGGGTGGACTACCGAAATTTGAACGAAGCAAGTCTGAAAGATGCTTTCCTCATCCTCACATTGATGTTTTTGTCAATGGTGCAGCCATGAGTCATAAGTTATCCTTAATAGAAGAATATGTGGGGCATCATAGACAACAATGGTGTACGAGATGGAAGTTGTTTTACCCATAGAAGTAGAGATTCTCTTGTTAAGAGTCTTAATTAAAGTAGAACAAAAAGAGTCAATATAGGTTAACCTCAGGAATAAGCAATTGCTCATGATTGAAGAGAAAAGGTTGGCAGCCATTTGCCACCATAGTCAATTATACCAAGGTAGAGTGACGAGGGCTTTTGATAAGAAGGTTAGTCCTAGAGAATTCGAAGTTGAGAACTTAGTGCTTAAAAAGATCCTCCAAAATCAAGAAGATGCTCGTGGAAAATAGACTCCAAGCCATGAAGGTCCCTAGATTGTCAAGAATGCATTCTCAAGGGTGACTCTGATATTGCAAGACGTGGATGAGAACATTTTACTCAGACCTGTGAACATAGATGCAATTAAGAGATTATATGCCTAAAAAAGAAAAAAAAGAAGTAGGAAAAAAAACCTGTTAGGTTGAAAACTCGAAAAATCAACCTAAGCAAAAATTAGGGTATCAATAAAAGCTTGGTATGTTGAAAACCCGAAAGGGCGACCCATGTAAAAGTTAGGAAAAGAAAAGGCATTTTTTCTTGTCAGTCTGTCACACTAGGGGCGAACTAAGACCCTTCACACATTTGTGTATCAAGTGAGAATCATAGAAGTTTCGAGCAATGTGGGAAGGTGTAAGAAGTTTTGTGAAAGATCAAACGAAGCCAACACAATGGTCCAGTTACTCGGCTATCTCGAAAGAGCAATTGATGAATGAGAAATTACCTTATATTGGGGCAAAATTTTTACAAAATTTTGTGACTTGTTCTAGTCTTACAAGACATGGATGAAAATGTTTGACCCAAACCTATGAATAATGACGCAATCAAGAGTGTTTATGCCTATAAATAGAAACTTGAAATAAAAGAAAAGCTCGTTAAGTTGAAAACCAAAATGGTCAGCCTAAGCAAAAATTAGGGTATGAATGAGAGACTCGTTAGGTTGAAAACCCGAAAGGGAAACCTAAGCTAAAGTTAGGGTAAGAATGAAAAGCTCGTTAGGTTGAAAACCCGAAAGGGCAACCTAAGCAAAAGTCAGGGCAATGAAAAGGTGACTCTCTTGAAAGTCTACTACCATTGGGGTAAGGCAGAATCCTCCACAAGCCTACACATCAAGTTGGAATTGTAGAAGTTTCTGCCATTATGAGATGAAATATGAATTTCTTAGGAGTATCAAACAAGGCTAGCATGATGGTCCAGCTATCCGACCATCTTGGGAGGTCAATTGATAAATGGGCAAATATCTTATACTGGGGCAAAGTTTTTGCAAAATTTTGTAACTTATAATATCTATCGTAACACATATACCCTTAGATCTTCCTATTAAAATTCGTTGAATATCAATATAAGAAAATTTATTCATCTCTATACTATACATTATGTGCGCATGTTCACTTAAATAAGTTTCAAGTTATATAAATATGTTGTTCGAACTGCATAATATGGTAACTTTATGATAATGTTTTTCACTATTGATTTAGGCAAACAAAACCCAATGGAACTAAGTATCAAGGTGTATATAGACGAGGAGCGAATGATGTATTTTTCTGTAAGGAAGAAAGGCAGACCCCAGCAGATTCCAAAAAAATAAATAATAATGTGATCAATATCGGCTTGATTAGTTGTTGTCTACTGATGAAGCGTTATGATTTCATATCAATCAATCTTCATGATGATAATAAAGTTGTTCACAAATGTGTAATACATTACGCATGCATCATTGCAAATATCTTCGCATTACTCATACAACATTTTCATTCGCATCATCATATACATGCATAGCCGAAAGTCTTGACCTCAAGTGTGCATTTTGTTTTTGACCTAGAGTTCCTCATTATCTGTGCGTTCCCGTGGTCTCTCTTCACACCTGACCCCCAATGGTCTCGTGATTTTGTCTTGACCCCAAGTGGTCTCATCCTATTTCCGACCTAGAGTTCCTCATTATCCGTGCGTTCTTGTGGTCTCTCTTTACGCCTCATCCACTAGTGGTCTCGTGATTGTGTCTTGACCCCACGTGGTCTCATCCTATTTTTGACCCAGAGTTCCTCATTATATGTGTGTTCCCATGGTCTCTCTTCACACCTGACCCCCCAATGGTCTCATGATTGTATCTTGACCCCAAGTGGTCTCATCCTATTTTCGACCCAGAGTTCCTCTTTATCTATGTGCTCCCGTGGTCTCTCTTCACACCTGACCCCAGTGGTCTCGTGATTGCATCTTGACCCTAAGTGGTCTCATCCTATTTTCGACCCAGAGTTCCTCATTATCTGTGCGTTCCCGTGGTCTCTCTTCACACTTGAACCCCCAATATTCTCATGATTGTGTTTTGACCCCAAGTGGTCTGATCCTATTTTCGACCCAGAGTTCCTCATTATCTGTGTGTTCCCGTGGTCTCTCTTCACACCTGACCCCTCAATGGTCTCATGATTGTATCTTGACTCCAAGTGGTCTCATCCTATTTTCGACCCAGAGTTCCTCATTATCTGTGCATTCCTGTGGTCTCTCTTCATGTCTGACCCCAGTGGTCTCGTGATTGTGTCTTGACCCCAAGTGGTCTCATTTTATTTTCGACCCAGAGTTCCTCTTTATCTATGTGTTCCTGTGGTCTCTCTTCACACCTGACCCCCAGTGGTCTCGTGATTGCGTCTTGAACCCAAGTGGCCTCATCCTATTTTCGACCCAGAGTTCCTCATTACCCGTGCGTTCCCGTGGTCTCTCTTCACACCTGGACCCTCAATAGTCTCATGATTGTGTTTTGACCCCAAGTGGTCTCATCATATTTTCGACCCAGAGTTCCCCATTATCTGTGTGTTCCCGTGGTCTCTCTTCACACCTGACCCCTTAGTGGTCTCATGATTGTGTCTTGACCCCAAGTGGTCTCATCCTATTTTTGACCCAGAGTTCCTCATTATCCGTGCGTTCCCGTTGCCTCTCTTCACACCTGACCCCTTAGTGGTCTCATGATTGTGTCTTGACCCCAAGTGATCTCATTTTATTTTCGACCCAGAGTTCCTCATTACATGTGTGTTCTTGTGGTCTCTCTTCACACTTGACCCCCAGTGGTCTCATGATTGTGTCTTGACCCCAAGTGGTCTCATTTTATTTTCGACCCAGAGTTCCTCATTATCTGTGTGTTCCCGTGGTCTCTCTTCACACCTGACCCCCCAATGGTCTCATGATTGTATCTTGACCCCAAGTGGTTCATCCTATTTTTGACCCAGAGTTCCTCATTATCTGTGCGTTCTCGTGGTCTCTCTTCACGCCTGACCCCCCACTGGTCTCGTGATTGTGTCTTGACTCCAAGTGGTCTCATCCTATTTTCGACCCAGAGTTCCTAATTATTCGTGTGTTCTCGTGGTCTCTCTTCAAACCTGACCCCCCCCCAGTGGTCTCGTGATTGTGTCTACCCCAAGTGGCCTCATCCTATTTTTGACATAGAGTTTCTAATTATTCGTGCGTTCCCGTGGTCTCTATTCACACCTAACCTCCTAATAGTCTCGTGTTGCGTCCTGGACCCTGGAGTGGTCTCGTTAATCATGGTATGAAGCATCATCTTTGAAACCTTTCCCAATTTGTGTTATTTCTCAGTCAAAATTTGGTTTTTTTATCTTTACTTCCTCCTCACTGTGATAATTATAGTAACTTTCGTTACTCCTATTATCTAGTAAGAAGCAAGTAAAGAGGGGCAACTGTAAACACCCAATTTTGACCGGGTAAATTACTTTTAAAATAAATTGTTGAGTAAATAGAAATTGGAGTGTAGTGTTAAGTGGTGTGGCAATTGGACTTGGTCAGCCCACTAGGTTAAATGTTTAACTCTAATCTCCACCCCCTTATATAAGCCTAAACTTAGCAACTCATTAGGGGAATTCAATAGAAAAATTCAAAAGAGGCAAACCTAATCCTAATTTAGAAAAGGAGGCACATTCAGATTATAAGATTCAAAAAAAGATAGGCGGATTCATTTTTGAAAAGAGAAAAGGGAGAAACTAAATCTTCTTCATCTTCCATAAGCTCTAAAAGGTATATTTCTCACTTTTTCTTCTTCATTGTGTTAATGTAATGTGCCTATTTTGTTGAATGTCTGTATTGGAAAACCAAAATTTGTTATTTGGCACACTGCAGTTGTTTTTTACCTTCTTGTTCCATCAGCCCAAAAGCATGGTGGTTTAACTACCGTAGCCGATGATGGAGTCGTTGCCACCACCGTTCCCACCGCAACATTCCAGTAGCCCCTTCCAATAAAAGGGTTTACCTCCATGGTAACCCCATCCCTAATTCCAAATTCAATTTAACTCTAACCTCAAATTAAAATGATTTTGACCTGACCCCAATTTAATTTTAAAACATAATTTCCAAATTAATTTAACTCTGAACCCCAAATCTATTCACCCTAAGTTCCTAAATTAATTCCAAAACCCTTACCCTAAATCCCCAATTTTTAATTTCTCCCCTTATAATGTTTATTATGTTTTTTACGTTACTGTTTAGTGTTTTGTTTTTCTTTTATTTATTCATTATTCTCTTACTTTGTTTCAAATATTATGTTTGTTTTTTTTATTTTTTATAAGTTAGTAATATGTTTATATATATATATATATATATATATATATATGCAAATGTAATGTAAAATTACCTAATTAAATCAATGAGAGGTAGTGCACTATCGCGTTACCTTAAATTAACATTTTCGAAACAAATTAATTAAATCAATGAGAGATACTACACTATGGGACTTGTGCCCTATAGCGTTACCTTAAATTGATATTTTTCAAAATTAAATCAATAAGATGTTGTGCACTATGAGGCTTGTGTCGTGTCATGTTACCTTAAATTGATATTTTTGAAAATTAAATCAATGAGAGGAAGTGAACTATGGGACTTGTGCCGTGTCGCGTTAACTTAAATTTACATTTTCGAAATAAACAATTTAATTAAATCAATGCGAGGTAATGCACTATGAGACTTGTGTCATGTCGCGTTACCTTAAATTGACATTTTTCAAAATTAAATCAATGAGAGGTAGTGCACTATGGGACTTATGCCCTATCGCGTTACCTTAAATTGACATTTTAAATAAATAATTAAATTAATGAGAGGTAGTGCCCTATGGGACTCGTGCTCTCACGCGTTACCTCAAATTGACATTTTTCCAAAACAATTTAATTAAGTCATGGGTGGGATAGTGCACTATGAGACTCTTGCCTTGTCGCGTTATCTTATCCAATTATAAAAAAAATAAAAATAAAAATATATCTACTAATCAACTATTTTTTGAAAGAACTACGTAACCTTGATTTCTCTATTGTAGCTAAAGATATATAGGAGGAGGTATTTCCCTGTCAAGCACAAAAAATAAAAATAAAAATTGTCTTTCTTTATTTTGTTTAATAATGTGAGAGTAAAATTAATGTTTTAAATAAATATCTACATAACTGATCTATATACCGTTTTTATAACGAGCGACATGACGTGCCTAATACATTCCTCATCCGTAACCGACTCTCGAACTCAATTTCTATTTTTGAGCAAATCAACCATATTTTCAAAAATTAGTTTTTCATGTTTTCCCTCTAAAAACATCAATGGCGACTCCATTGCATTTATTTGTATTTCTCGTCGCGCCTACGAAAGTAGCTACATATATGATTATATTTAAAGGCATATGTGTATAAATATAAGGAGAGAACCGTTTACACTCAATCTCAACCATTTATTTTCTTAAATCCAACTAACCATAAGAGTGAGTGAAATAAATGATGAGAGAGAAAAAGAGAAATCTTAAAAAACTGATGACTGAGATTGAATGTAACAAGTGTAACCTAACTTAAGCGTAAACAGATCCCTCCTATATATATATATATATATATATATATATGAGAAAGACTAACACCAATTCCCATATAACCGTTTTGAGAACAATAAATTTAATCATACTACCAACATAATTTTTAAAAAAAGTCAGATATACTTATCTACATTCAATAATTATATTAATTATATTTATTTCTTACAATAACCAATTTTCTTTTATATATATATATATAAATAATCAAGTCAACTTATGAAAATAACGAATTAAAATTGAGTTAAAATCTGACTTATTTATTTAACGAGTCTAACTTTTAGCTCATTCATAAATAAAGTTTATCCAACAAATAAACGAATCAAATTTTGAACAAATATGAAATTAGATAGCTTTATTATTAACATATGATACTCAAAGATTTTCAATAACCAGAATACAAATTATTAAATATTTAATCGTTTAACTTTAATATTTTTTAAAATCTTAGGCTTAATTGTGAATTATAACTTATTTTACTATGGTTTAAATTTACATAAAATGTTTCACCTTAAAACTACGTTAACTATAAAACATGAAAATTCACATAACTTACCCAAGGGCTTATTATTTAAGAAAAATGAGAATATATAAGTTTTATATATTGTTACTGTATTATTTATTATTCATGTTTAATTATCATGAACTCTTCAAAAAAATAATACAAATAAATGATTAATGTATTAAATGTGTGTAAATCTTTATATAGGACAATGATAAACAAGACACTCATTATTTAAAGAGCATAATATCTATAAATCATCAATATAAAAATTTATACACAACAATATATCATTCATTTATAATATTTTTTCTTAGAAGAGTCAATGATAAATAAAAATGAATAGCGATATAATAACAGTATATAAAATTTATTCATGATATACATTTCTTTCTCTTATTTTAATGACAACAAAAACAAACGCTCCTAACTTAGTACCTCTTGTGTGTTGGAAAGAATCCTTAATCTTAATCGGATATTACAATTTAAATGAAGAATCACACACTTTATTTCCAAAACAAATGATAAGTTGGCTAGTTTTTACACTCTGCTGTACACACTTCATCCTCAATATATCAATACAACCTAAATAGACCTCATTTGAAACCCCAATTGGTTTTACCAAAACAAATTTAAATTAAAAAATAAAATGAAGACCATGAAACCTCAGAAAAAGGCAAGCTCACAAACAACCTGTGCCCTATGAAAATAGTATCAAGCCGCTAACTCAACAAATAAATTAACCCTAAACAATCAAAACACTGCATAGAGAAGGGAGAGGTGGAAAATCTGTAGTTTCTCTTATCAAAAGTTTCTTGGGAGCAGAAGCAGCTATGCTAAAAAACACTGATGCTACTCCTTTCACTTCTATATGTTGAGCTCCTCGCTGCGAAACAGAGAAGCTCCCCGAGCTGTAAAAAGAGACACTACTGTAAATACAAGTGTCGAGAAAAAATATGTAGAGTTCATTGATAAAAATTCATTCCGCCTGCAAACCTGAACCACCAGGAGCTAACAGAAGGCGAAGTAACTTTTAAGAATCAGAATAACTGAATCGCCATTTTGATTTTGTTCTGTTTCCATTTTGGCAACTTGTAAAAAGCATCCCTTGTCATCCCCAATTTCTCTTTGAACTCAACAGATGATAGATAAGTCTGGATGCATCAAGCACAAACAAATCAAAAATAAAATAAAAGGAAATTTAATTATAAGCTGCAAATACACAAATGATGGGGGGAACAGTAAAAAGACGAAAATCAAGTAGTGAAGATAAAATAAAGACAGTCCATTATACCTCTCGTCTAGTCACATCAATGTCTGTCACAGGATCTGTGGAATTTATTTTAAGGCGTTCATATGGGTAAATCGGGAGACCTTCCTCATCTTCATCTTCATCCTCCTTCACATCTTCCTGTATGGTAAGAGATTCCATTTTGCTGCTCACAGAATTCCCCTTGTCATTTGTCTCGAGGTTTGATTTGGGAGTAACTGGACTCACTTCACATCATAACAACCCGAAGCATAGAAAACATTTGCATTAAAGAAAATTCCAATACTCAAAGCAGCAGTAAAAGGAGGAGAACATTCAATTATTACATATATTGTTTACCTTTAAGTGACCGAGGAATAATAGTTTCTCGTGCTGGAGGTGGTTGTTCAAAATTAGAAGTAAGCGAAGCTATAGCTGTAGATTTGGGTGCAAATATTGCAGAATCTGGCGTCACAGATTTTGGATACAGCTTTCTAACTAACGGAGGAGGAGTTGAAAGGTTCCTGGCATTAGCATTCTCAAAGGTAGCTGCCAGTGCATTAAAGGCAGGAGACCTGCCCCGCACACGAACACGGTCAGGACTAACAGATATGCTGCGGGAGGAACGCTGGGATTTATCTGGCACACTACTCGACCTTCCCCCATACGATACAGGATTTCTCCGTTTGGGTTTCTAATAATGAATCAGGCATTCAACAACAAAACAGAATAAGCAAAAATACAAACAAAATATATGAACACTCAAGTATTTTCTAATAATGAATCAGGCATTCGACAAACCAGCCTATTTTTTACTTCCCAACTAACCTACATTTAGTGAATGAAACATTTGAAAAGCATGTTTACAAGTTGCATGAAGCTGTAATATGAGATTAGGAGAAATTAACTGTAGAAAAGCAGTTTGTTTCTATTATATCAATGATTTTATGTTTCAGTGAAGCCACTACAAACGTTTATGCCCACTTTGGTTATGATAGGCACTGATTATGCACGACTCAATTTCTACTTTAGTCTGGTAATAAACATTTACCATGGAGCCTAAATTAGTTACAGTTATTATGAATACTTTAAATTTTTATGTTATTGTACCTACAATAAAAAACTACTTAAGACAAATCCTTTCAAATAGAAGCAGCATTTCAATAATTATTCTGATAAGAGGAAATGAATATTGAAAAAGCGAGTTGAAAATGAGCTTAAAATAATATATGACAAGAAAAGGAAGCAAAGAAATAGAAGATAAGATGCCTTACATCGGAAAGTGGAGTACTCCCATTCTTCAAAATTGTAAGCTTCCTTTGAAATGAGTTCCCCAGCATCTACAAAGTAAAAAGGGAATTGTCAATAGTCAATATTTCTGAATGATTTTAAGTCATGCTAGTTTGCCATTGCATTGAAAAACTTACAGCAGATTTTGCAGATTCCCATTTAAAGAAGCGAGTAAAGAAAGGTGGCTCACTTCCTTCGTTGACAACATATATTGGAGCCACGCGGGATAATTTTTCTAGAAGGAAATCGAGCTCCAGAAATTTCTGTTCAATGTAAAAGAATGAGTCAATAAATCCTTAGTTGACTATAAAAATTCTAATATATTTAAATCTTTTTTGTAAGTTGAAATTATCAGGTTTAGATATGGAAGAAGAAAATGAATGATCAAAATAGTAATACTAGACTCCTAATTAAATAGGGAAACAAATCACAAAAGATAAAATAAAGTAATCTTAATCCTAATAGATCTTCTAAGATACTTTCATATATTATAATAATGTAAAAGATGATGAAAATGCTAAGTTAAAATATCATGGTTTTCTAATGATATTGGAAATTAAAATAACTAAAAAGACATAATGAAGTCTTCAAGTTAGCTACTAAATTGGACATGTTAGTGGCTTCTCAAAACAGCACAACCAGTTTTACCTCACCAATTGTTAGAGCCTGTGTTCTACTCTTGAGGTCAACCTGCTGGCCAACCCAGACAAAGATTTCTGAGTGACAATCCAAGATGAAAATGTCTTCAGTCATTAAATCGTCCTGGGAAAAGTTGTATATCTCTGTCACCTGAAAATATTGCATCAGATTAATGCATTGCCGCAGATTAATCGTCCTGGGAAAAGTTGTATATCTCTGTTTTTCTAACGTCATTGGTTGATCGAAATAGCTTGTATCTCAATCTTGTTAATCACCTACCACTTATGCTTAATATGGGTTGCATCATTAATAGATATTTTATATGATAAGCAACTTAACATGTCATAAATAAATATTTTGATTACAAAAGAATTTTCATATGCCTTCACGCCATTGTATTACATTCCAAAATCAAGTATATGGTCATTAGTGATGATAGATCAGTAGATGCACTAACCTTTAAATTCCCTGCACATTGTTCAGTCAAGCAGCAGAGGAAAACCATCATAAACAAGTCAGCTGTTTGTCTTCGAAAGGAAGAGCGGGATTAGATAAATCTTTCCGTTAAGCAAGAAAATAATTCTTACCTTCTGAGAAGTTGCAAGAAAATAGGTGAGGATCACTTTCAGCCTCCCTAACAATCTTTTGACTGGGATATTCCAATTTTCCTCCTAACAAAGCCCAAAATTGTTCAGATTCTGTACCTTCCCTTTGTGGTTTGGATTGTAAGTTTGGCTGCAGAAATTGTCATATCAGAACCACATAGACAAGTAAACCTGAGTAACAAAAATATTTAATAATAATAATGTCTGGAAACATTTTAAAGTTTAAGAACTCAATGGTTGTAAGACTAAAATTTGCAAACATGCATGATTAATATACTAACTCAATCCTTTTTTCATAACTGTATAGTTTCATGTAATACCACTGGCTAGCACAGAACAGGCCCACCCCCAAATGAAAATATGGCAACTTCTACATGTTTGTTCAACCAAATTTATCACTACATTTATCTTAAGAACATTGCAGACCTTTATCAAATCAAGCATCCTCTCAACAAGTTCCTGGCCATCTGCAGTTGTAGAGCTTCCGGACCATGTAAAGACAGCAGGCCCATTGTGAAGTATGTAACAATAACAGGAATTCAAGGAGGAAGCAACCTGGTTGACAAAAGAAAGAAAGTGAGCATATTCAAAAATGTATCTTGCAAAGTACATAGACATGCCCCACTATAATGAACATAACATACTGGTTCAACTTGTATAGCTTGCATATTGTCTGGTCCAGAGCCCTGGATGCGGAATAATGCAACACCATCATCACTGTATGTCTCATCTGGAATTTCCTTTTCCGCAATGTAAGTCTTATATGCATCACTAAGTCCACCCTGATAATAATAATAAATTTAACTGGCCAGTATTAAAGAAAGAAAATTAAATAACATGTTTTTTCAGTCTCCACAATATCAGAATCCCACAAACCTTAAGAACAATAAAGGTCTGGAAGATAGAATAAAATTGAATTGGTTCCTTGCCTTCATATATGCGAGCCTAAAAATCAATTACATATGCATATAATATCTAAGGAGAAAAGAAATGAGCACAAATAATATCTCAACAAAGTGAATTTAAATTGAAGAAAAATTACCTGGGAAGCCTGAAACTTCATTGACTCAACCAATTTGCTTGCCAGTGAATTAGCTGAAGCTCTTTCTTCCTATTTTCAAGTTTCAACTAAAACATCTTGTAAACAATCCAGACACGAGATTCATAATACTCCGAAAGCAAATTTATTGCAAGACCGAAATAAATTCTGTTATGGATTTATTTAACACTTTCTGGTCCCAAACGAATGCTGTCTGTAGTGTAATGATATAAAAAAGAACATAATTGGATATTAATAGGAAAGTTCCTACATTTCAATTTTTTTTAAATAGATCCCTATAGTTTTAAAAACTAATTTGATCGGTTCCCTAAACTTGTAGGTCCCTGTAAAGTGACCCAGTTAAAAGAGAAAGAAAAAAGGCAATTAAACAATAGTATAATTGAACAATAAATCTTTCACCTCAACACTAATCTTTCCAACCCACGTTCCAATAAGACAATCTTCCTTATCTTCTCCAGGATATGTATACTGGAATATGTAGCAATCTCCACTATAAAATTTTGACTGGTCAGAAGCTGGAAGGAGAACCTTTTTCTGATCATTCACACGCCAAACCTGTGCAGTTAGGGTAAATCTATTGTTAACCGCAGAAAGAAAACAAAAATGTCGGAATTTAACCCTAGATTAATAGGGAGCATGTTTTGAATTCTCAACATACATTAAATAATTATCAGATTCCAATAAAGCAATACAGGACAGCAGCTAACATATCAACTGGCAACTATTGTTAAATGTCAAATTGATCATATAATATAGACTCATTTTAAGGTACTTTACCTACTTAATCAACTCAAATAGATGAAATTATTCTCATACATGATAAAAACTTGTTTAAATGACCAAATATCATCTCATAAATGTTTTGCAGGTTTAATTTGGAAGAATGATCGAAAAAAGCTAAGTTTCCAAACAAACCTCAACCAGGCTCAGCGCAAGGATCACGCTGAGCGGATCAGACATCATTTGAGCTCCACGCTCCGCACCAAAGTCACGCTCAGCGGAGGAACACCAACGCTCAGCACAATCTCTGCCTAAGCGCAGATGGGGGGTGCGCCCAGCGCAGAAGTAGCGCCCAGAGTAAGCTGGTACGCTAAAAGGTCGCGTCTAGCCAGCTCGAAGCTTCGCACAGGTAGTGCAATGAGCACATGAGCCAACATACAGACACTATTTAAAGAGGTCCAACCTGAGCCATTGGATACACACTTTATACTTCTGAATTGTAATATTTATTTCCTGAGTTTTTAGAGAATTTAGCTCATTTAGATCGTGGGAACTAAGTGTAAGCACTATAGAAGTTAATCTATGCTCATTTGTGAGTGGTTCTACCACCCCATGAGTTATGTATTATCTCTATCTTACTTACATTGTGTGAACATGAGTAACTCAGTACTCCCTTGTTGGGATTGAATGTAATACAAGTTTGTATACACATTTATTCATCTATATTAAATTCATGAAGTTTTGATTATCTTTGAGTTTTTGCATGTGGTTAATGTATGCTTTAAGTTTGATCATCTTATTACATGATTCTTGAATAAAATGTTTGGCATCATACTTGCATAATAACTCAACAATTGATATATTTTCTAGACATAGACTTGTATCAAATTGTCATCTCATGCATGTTACTTTCTTAGTATCTAAACATAAAACTAATCTTGTAATTTTATAACTCTCAAACTTGTTGGCATAAACTACTGGATATAGAGATATGCTTAACAGTTCATATAACTTAATCTTATTAATATAAACTACTGAACATAGATGTAGTTTAATGAGGTATTAGTATAGACCATAGTTATAAAAACCGTACCGTACCGGCCGGTTCAACCGGAAAACAGGTGAACTGGCCCCCTAACCGGTACGGTACAGGTGTTGAACCAGTCAAGTATCAAAACCGGTCAAAACCGATGAACCGGCCGGTATTTTACTAAACCGGTTGGTTTATACACATATATATATATTTTTTTTTTTAAAAACTTAAAAACTCATTACAAGGTGACTCATCTTTCCAACTCTTCTTCAACACTTCAAGGCACATGTTTCCAAAACATACTTAGATTACACATTTTGGTTCCTAACATTCGTGTGTAATCTCAGTGACATTTGTGTAATCTTGGAGTACTGTCTGAAGATAGGATTTGGTAGAAAAATATAATATTCATATAAAATAACTTTGATTCCTTGATGTTAAATGTTAAATCTCTAAATTTATTTGTTTTATAGAGTGAGTTGTGAAGTTATGTCATTTATTTATATTTTGTGGTTGTTTTTAGATTGATATATGTTTTGTAATTTAGATTTTGAATTTGTTAAAGACTTAAAGTCGTTTGTTTATGTGAATTTTGAGTAGATTATAAATATGGATTATAAATTTAAGTATCTACATATTTGGAATTTTTTTGTTATAGGTTTATATATATATAAATATAAGTAGGTATGTCCGGTTTAACCGGCATGCGGTTTAATTACTGAACCACTGGTTGAACCACTATACCAGTACCCTGACCAGTTTGATAACCGGTACGGTTTTAACAACACTGGTATAGACCAAGACATTGGCGGCTAATACAATTGAGAAGTTGCATTTAATTCAACTTTGCATGCATTGACTACTAGACATAGAGGTATATTATATGGGTCATAAATCTTAATCTTATGAGTAAAGTTGCTAGATGTAGAGCTTTGTTGCATAAGTTGCTAAATTGACTAAGACATTAGATTTTAGTGATCTTGAGTTCATTTGTGTGGAATAATCATTATTAAGTAAATTTACGTTATGAATCATGTGTATATGGATAGTAAGTAAGAAGTTCAATCTCATCTCTTTTTATCATTATATTACAATCTCGATTAATTTGTGTCCCCAAACAACAACCATTAAACAATCACTTAAAATAATAATTGTTAGTTAAAAGGCTATAATCTAACAAATCCATGTGGATTCGACAACCCCTTACTCTAAATTTGTTTGCGACACCATTGGTATTTTATATGAATTTGCTCGTTAGCAACTATGCATAAAACTCTACAGTAGAAAACCTAGTTTACCATGGTGTCTCAAGTGTTAACTACAACTTCGGACAAGATTAAGACATGTTTTCATATTAGAATTCCTAAAATAGTCAAAAGCAGGAAACTTGTAGGGCAGATCAAAGCAAATGGAAAATATCCAAAATATTTTAGTAAGTTTAATACAAGGTCATAATCTATTGCAATATATAGGCATGACTTTGAACCATAATACCAGTTGCAAAAGATTGGTGGAAGACAAATAAAGGTTTTCTCCTACTGGACAAAAATATATCATTTTATGTTGAATTGGAGGATTCTTTTAGGTAGGAAAGAAGAGGTATAATGGAGAATCACAATAGTATAAGATTGATATGGTTATTAAAAAAAAGAATGGTCTTATTTATAGGTCAATAGCAAAAGGAAAATAAAATCCTAACATAATTACTCATAATGACATAATTGATCCTGACATGGTTACCTTCAATGACAGAATCAATCCAAATCAATTCTTTGATACGATACATGAAAATCTTAATCCTAATCCTAATCTCAATCCTAATAACACTCTCTTTAAGCTAAAGCTTCCTAAGCTTAAACCTTTTACATGAAAATATAGAATTGTTTAATTTCTTCTTAGCAGTTAGCATAAAAAAAATTGAAACTGAAGTTATGGCTGACATTTACTTCTACGATAGAGACAAGGCCAATGCATCTGGGTCAAAGTCGAGGTCAATGCATCTCGGACAAAAGTCAAAGTCAGTGCATCTAGGACAAAGTCCGGGTCAATGCATCTGGGACAAAGTTGTGTCCAGTGCATCCAGGACAAAGGCAGGACTAGTGCATCTGGGACGGGGCCAGTAAATCTGAGAAAAATCAGAACCAATGCATTTGGGAAATTCGAGGCCAGTGCATCTGGGACAAATCTGGGACCAATGCATCTAGGACAAATCTGGGACAAACATGGGACCAGTGCATCTAGGACACATCTGGGACAAAGTCGAGGCAATGCATGTGGGACAAATCGAGGGTCATCGCATCTGGAACAAAGTCAGGGCTGGAGCATCTAGAGTAAAGACGGGGCTGGTGCAAGCAGGACAAAGACAATAAAATAGTAGCGAGAACGACAGACCTCAAAAGTAGGAATGTAGTATGACAACAACGACTAAAAACAACCTGGAAAGTAGGCGACAACCAGAAAACCAACTGGGAGAAGAATCACAAGCCTAAGTTTCACTCAAGGAGGATATCATGGCTTTGGTACCATGTTGAATTGGAGGATTTTAGGTAGGTAAGGAGGAAGAGATAAAATGGAGAATCACAGTAGTATAAGATTGATATTAAAGTGATTTGTTGAGGTTATTCAAAAGTGCAAAAGATTGGTCTTATTTATAGGCTAATAACAAGAGACAAATAAAATCCTAACATAATTACACATAAGGCCATAATGACATATTTGATCGTAACATGATTACCTTTAATGGCAGAATCAATTCTAAAATATGATAAGTATTATAGGACATTTCTAGATATTCTAACATCTTACAATCCAGTAACTCATAATTGAATAAAACAAATACATAATATACTCATCAAAGCCTGTTAATTAACATATAATCAGAATAAATATCAAGTGTTCCATATTTATTTATTCCAGTTTGTGAAACAAAGGGTGCTGCCATTTCTGTACCAAATACTATCCCCAATTCTAAATTCATTTCTTACAGAGGATAAACAGTAACTCTATTTGTTCACAATGAATATAAAGTAGTCATAGTTTGACAAATCCCAAGTATACGATGTAATGTATCTCTTTTGTATTAGAAGACCATGTATTCTGATCACCATCTTACAGGTGGAACCGTGAGAGAAAGTGGGAGTTTTTAAGGGTCTGGTGATTATAATTCTAAAAGATTCTGTAAATAGGATAAATCAATTACCCTATGTGAGGGGGTATTTTTTTTTTGGTACTACCAAGGATAATCCCCTCACCTTTTTTAGGTAAGGAACTAATCATTTTCGGGGTTCGTGGCTACCCCTTCCAACAAGTGTCGCTCCCAGGAATCGAACTCTCGACCTTGGGGATCTAGTGAGGTCTTACACCACTAGACCAACGCCTTGTTGGTGGCGAGGGGGTATAAAACCAATAAGAAATAAATAAAAGTGAAACAAAGAAAAATTATAATAAGAAATGTTAGTTTTGATGGATGGTTTGCTTTGAAAACTAGCAAAGTACCTGCAAATGTCCTGTGCAATCAATGTAAGGTTGAGGTTCTTCCTTTATTGGATCAGCTTTCAACAGACCCTTGACATTTACACCTTGACGTTTAAGAAGTGCTACAAAATCAAACACAAGAAACAAAATTGGGATATGATCTCGTGAAAATCTTGTCAATGATGTTGATTGTAAAATTTATTATTAGAAAAATCTATCCAGACCATAGTAAAAAGTGAAATGGTCTGATTGTAACATTTATTGTTAGAAAAATCTTTGCAGACCATAGAAAAATATAACACTAACCTGCAACCTTGCCACGACCATCTTCAGATACTGTTACATCAATGGTCTGAGGCCAAGACTCAAACTTGGACCTGAACATCACTGTTTCAAATCCTTCAATAACACGAATTATTTGGGGTTTCAGTTTAGCAGTGCCAGTGACTAACTCCTGTTTGTTGGACAAGAAAAATTAATGAGTCATTAAATTTATAGCAAAATACTTGAGAATGCTGCAAAGAAACGAGATGTTACATCTGCAGCTCCACTTGCACTTTTTCTTTCATCAAGAGAGGTGTTTCTTCCCATCCAGACAAACACTTCCAGCCCACAATCAAGAATATAGCATTTATTTGTGTCTAGTAATTCCCGTTTCAGAGAATCAGTCTCAATAGGTTCTGCCTGTCCTTTTTCAACACTGCAAAATGGATAATTTCCTTATAACCAGAGCATTATGGAAATCCAGCAAAGTAATACTACAAAAGAATTTCATAAATGATTTATCAAAATAATTCATATTACTTTCAAATTTGCACTACAATCAACTAATATGACTTTAGGCTAAAAGTACAAACCTTTTTTGACAGTCTCCACATTGATAAACACGGTAAGTTTGACATATGATCAGGAAATAAGAAACAACGGTAAATTAAAGTTTACACCCTTACACTCTGAGCCTTTTGAAGATTAAACCTTAAAAATTGAAAGGCACTAATGAGCCCCCACAAAAATAAATAAATAAATGAAACTCCACACTTTGTGTGGAAAACCTTTCATCAATCAATACATTAAGAATTACAGGAAATGTCATGTGACTTACATGTGAGACCATCAAAACATGCTTTAACCTCGAACAATGCCATAATAAGTGAAAGATATCAAGGCTATTCCTCTTAAACATGTTAAATTATCACTTCAACTTTCTCACTTAATTATTGCATAATTGGAGGTTAAAACATGTTTTTACTTTTAATGATATCCCCTACAAGCCACCAGACACTTCCAGTCACTTTTTAACAGTTTGTTTGACATGATGGGTTTTGTGCTCAAAGTGTGAAGTTTAAGGAGGTCATTGTAACTTTTCAAACCATAACTAATTACCGTGTCAGTGCAATGTTATCCTAAAAACAATAGTTGAGAGAGGAAGATGGCATAACATTTAAACATCAATGAGTTTCATCCAAATATCACTTTACTAAAAAAATGGAATATACTGGCAGTGAAAACACAAATGAAAATCCCAGAGGGAAAACGGAAATAACATTACCAAAGGAGCTTTGGAGGGTGAGAAGCAGCAGACTTGTCATCACCAGTGGCTGTTTTTCGTGGAAGAGGAGCAAAACCGCCAAAGAAACCCCAGAACTCTCCAGTTTCAGGATCAGCCATCAACTTCCCATCCTCTGCATGGACGTTCAAGTATAGAAATTAAATTCGTAATACTCAATAATCACCTTTCAAACTTCAAAACATACTATTCCACTTACCAATAGCAGCTATCTCACATTTTCCCTCATGGTAGGTATCCTTAATGTACTGTACAACTTCCAAAGCTTTAGCCCTTTCTTGAATAGATGAATTGGAACCACTAAATTGGAAGATTTTTGACTCGGTATCAAGAACAAAAATATCATCATGGTTGAGTGAAGATCGAGCAAAAGGAACCTATAAACAACACAAAAATATCATCATGGTTGAATCCGTGGTGAAAATAATTATATACAAATAATGACATATTAATAATGTCAAACTTGCCTCTTTGACATGCACAACATGTGTCCCTCTGCATACAAACAACCGTGTCTTATGTTCTTCAGCCTCAGCATGTTTAAAACCAGAAGCAACTCCACCTTCTTGAGGTATAATACATGGTCTGAAATAAGACAGAAACTTTTCAGTTTCATGGCTCTGTACTTCACGATACTGTACAGCACGTCCTCCAAGAGCTGCATCCAGCTCAACTGTCTTAATGGCTGCAGCTCCAGCTTCATCCTATTTTAAAGTCAGTCATTATGTACCAAGTATATAGCTATTACAACTAATCAAATATTAAACCAGAATAGAGCCAGAATAAAAAGTATAAAAATATGTACATATATATAACCCGAAAAAAACCTTACCTGACTGGTGTCTTTACCAAGCCAGTAATGAATATCATGGCGCAGAGCACCACTTTTTGATGTAGTTGTCTGCATGGAAAATATTAGAAATAAGAAAATGTTAATAGTAATACTAATGAAAAACATTACTTTATATATGACACAATATGTACAAGCAACTTCATAAAAACTAAAAACCACTTCATTAGAAATTGTGGAAAAAAATGACTAGAAAACAAGATGATAATGTAAGTCTGGCCAAAATAGCTGCTATTGAGGAATATATTGAGACTTCAACCAAAGACCGTTGTTAAGGTTCCATCCCATACCAATTGACTATGAGAGAAGTAGTCCAACAAGTATTTAAACCATGCCTAGGAGAACGAGGCGGGCGATATGAGACCTACTTCTCAACATGCCCCCTCCACAAAAGCCTGTCATACTAGGCGAAAGGTTACATTTGATCCATGATGAAAGGGCATCTTTCATTCTTTTGGTCCATGATAACCAGAGAGAAGTTACCCTGGCTCTATACCATCATACCATGAATACATTATAAGGTAGAGGTATAAAAGTAGAAAGAAAACTCAATAAAAAAAATGTATTGCCATTAATATGAATAACAACATGATTATGAAAGGCATAATGCAAACCACTATTTATACTTATATTGAACTCCTAATTAGATCAAGAAAACAAATCATAAAAGATGAGATAAAATAGTCTCAATCCTAGAAAATCTTCTAAAATTTTCCAAACTAATCTAAAGATATCACCATGATAATATGATATTTATCTCAATCCAAATTTCCTCTAGATATTCTCTATTAGATAATGTTCATATATCCTAACAGCCTCAAAAACATTCCTCCTCAGCAAGAGGAAAACAAAGCACATGCCAAAGAAGCCAACAATGTCTTTTAGCTGATCTCACATTCAAAGGGATATAATATATTTTGTAAGTACGAGCATCATTCTTTTAACCTGAGGGCACATTCTCTACCGAAACCAAAGGGATAAAAGATGACATTATGGATACAGCTAGCCCAGATTTCTGACATGATTTCCCTTACAACACAGACACAGTTCTTTCTTTCTTGTATTGCTGCATTTCTTAGTAAAAAGGATAAACAAATGACTTGAATGTTTCCTTATCTAAGTTTCAAGTTCTGCAATCTTAAATATGGGCTAGTCCTACTAGCGAGAATCAGAATGATTCTGACAATCCAAAGATGAATGAAAACATGGCAAGCACATACATCTTAACATGTTATTTGAGCAAATTGTTTCATGTATTCTAAAGGTAACACCAATGCCTTCGTGTTTATGCTAAAGTGTAGAGATCCTACAGTCTGAAACATCAGAGTAGGAATCCAATCATAATGATTTCAAGTTACTCCCCACCTTGTTAGGGTTCTTAAAGCAAGAGGGAAAATTATCATAAGAAACAAAAACAATTTGATTAAATTAGAAAAAATGAACTTTAGCATGGTTGTACATCTGGAACTGCAAGTCTTCAATGTATAGAAATTCCATAATAAAGATTTTACATACAAAAATGAACAACAAAATTAATCTCACATGTCACTGCCTTCCAATATCATAACTTTCATCAGCAGGCAGGATTTTGAATTTACAAGTAGCACAATAATAATAATAACAATAATAATAACAGAAGCAAAAGCTTTCTGCAACAGAAGATACCAATATGAGGCTAGCATAATATGATTATATCATTATATGAATGAATAATCAATTGGGAAAAATGCTTTTACCTTTAGGATGACATAGGAGTCCCCTGTGAAAAACTTCCCATACGATGACTTGGGGATAGGAACTGGATTAAAATTCTCAATACGCCATATTTCAAGTCCACTATATAGAGTTAAGGATAATAGTGCAAAAAGAGAAAGTCAAAGGAAGAAGTTAGAGTAAGCATAGAACAGAACCAAATGAAGATATAATAATATTCTGATAAATTGTAAACATCATAACATGTTAACTAGATGCAGGATACGCCTTTTGTCCAGCTCCCTGGAAAACTGGATCTAAATCTCTCATGGAAACAGCCATATTAATCTTCTTATATTTTGTTTTCCAGAAACTACCTTGAACGTAGCAAACAAATACCCTGAAAGACAACAGCAGATGATATTATGAGTGTACAGAGGTAAGATCAAAGTGTTAAATTGCTGAAGCTGACATAATAGAGGGTGAAAATGGAAATGGAAATGCTTCACTAACTGTTTCAACTAGGAAATTCTGGCGTAGAAAAAATGGTCACTTGGTCAGTTCTTGTTTCCAATATAGTAATGATCTTCCATATACATTTCCAGCAATTTTAACAGTCACATATAATGAAGACTAAAGAGTTGAATATCATTCACCAACACTTATAACCTCTTTGCCTTCGCATACATCTTCTCTCATGTAGCATCAGGAAGTCCAACTTTCCAGATACAAACTTAAAGAACTTATTTAGATATTTCCATGTTCCATAAGAAGAAATATATATCCTAAGCAGCAATAGAGAACCGGAATGCATTCTTAAGCATATCATTGTCAACAACTACATTCTCACTCACTCAAATAAACAAAATAAATTGAATTTTCAGCAAGCACAAATTCCTTGTTAACAACTACTACAGCTAAATGTTTTGGTAGCCACCATTTGTTTCAGGCTTAACCTATCGTGACTCCAAATTGCCTATTCACATTCTCTATTGACCAATAAAAGTTTGAGGTTATGTTTGACATGTGAACATAACAGAATGTAATAGACAGGAACATGACATCACTGGAATGATTCTGTTGTTTATGTATTTAATTTTTTTAATCACACCAACGACCGGAACCAGATTGTCCTGCTTTTTAACCTCACCTCTTGTTCTATTTTATTTATAAAATGCACCAAATATATAATTAAGCTCATAAGTTAAGTTCCGTCTTATTCTAACACATCTACCCAACGCTGCCTTAGTTTTTCATATATATTTTCTTAAAATACGAGTTGTCCATGAGGAGTGTGAATAGACAATTGAAATTGATAATACGAACACCATTTGTTTAAACACGCATCCGACACTTATGCTAGGAGTCTAGTATTACCAGTTCTACTAATCTAAGAAATTTGTCGAATAATAATACCAAATAAAGAATTTATATGAAAATTATAAAATATCACATTATAAGCTCTATTCCTTAATTGATTGACCTAAATTCTAAAGCTAAAGGTGCTGCTATATAGTAACATATGATACGGAACAACACTTGAGCTGATCTTGAGAATCTAACTTGCTAAAACACTCACACACATGCTTACTACGTTTTCCGAAGTTCCAAACTTCAAAACATCATCATCTACTAACTCTGGTTTCAAAACAACGTTTCAACATCGGGAAAAACAAAAAAGATTAAAAAACTGCACTTTTTTGTGTTTAGCTTCGGGTCAATCAAATTCAATCAGTAATCGAGAAACGGATCAGAATTCAAACACACGGCATAAAATATGATGCAACTTAGTTCAAAAAAATTGAAGTAAAACAAAACATCGAAAAGATATTCAACTTCACGTACCTTGAAAAGTAAATAAGCAGAAGAAGCAGCAATCGATTTTGTCTTTATCGAAATCAGCACAAAAAAGAAAGAGCACGAGGTGAGAAACGCGGAATCGAAATTGAAAGGAAGAGAAATGGAGTGGTTTTAGGTTAAGAAAAAAATGGAATGAAAAGAAGAAGAAAGAATAGAAGAGAGAGAAAGAGAAAGGAATATAAATGGAATATGAGAGAGAGAAAGGGAGGAAAGAAAAAAAGGTGAAGAATGAAGAGAATGATGAGTGCCAGCGTGCTTATCACTAACGCCCCACACACAGTACAGCACACACATGAACTGTAAAACTACATTTTTTTATTTATTTATTATTATTTTATCTTCT
Organism: Lupinus angustifolius; assembly: GCF_001865875.1. NCBI lineage: Eukaryota > Viridiplantae > Streptophyta > Magnoliopsida > Fabales > Fabaceae > Lupinus > Lupinus angustifolius. Next base: position 38,785 of record NW_017720942.1, on the reverse strand, counting down.
TTTCTTTTTAATTTTATTTTAGGGAATTGATAATTTTCTTTGTTTACATGCTGCTCCTGGTTGAATTTAATAATTACTGGTGGGTGGTGGGGCAGTAATGGTGTAAAGTTTAAGTAGTGAATAGGAATTTAACAACTAATGATACGTTGATCTAGTTATGTAAGATTTCACTAGATTTACGAGATGATCAAAAAGTCAATGATTCAATTTGTGTGAGCAATATTTATTGGAAAAGACAACTACAAATTCAAAAGAAATTAGGATTAGTTCCTTACGCATAAATGGAAAAAATATATTAGTAATACAAAAATAAATATTTAACATTGTACTCTACTTACTGTATGATTTCTAAAGAGAGAAGGACCTATAAGAAATGTTTGGAGCACATCTTTTCTTCTACAGAATTTACTATGTTACTTGATAAAAATATAATAATTAAATATATATTTTTTATAAATCATTCAAATAGTGCATAAAGAGTAAAATATATTTTAAGAAAGAAGATGTGATACATATGTTTGAGAGTCATTCGTCCTAGGAGACTGTTTCAGCCTTTCACGTTACATAAACACAAAAAAAACAGAGTTTGTTTCAGTGCAGTGCATTTTATTTGTTTGGGTTTTCACTTTACAACTTCCAAGCTTGACTGCTACCATCATATGTATTTGTAGTTTAAGAAAATATTAATGATTATTTTCTAGGTATTTAATATTTTCTTGATTTGCATAAATAACGGAAAAGAAAGTAATAGTTATAGAGAAATAAAAGACATATTGGAAAAACATAATAAATTTAATGCAGTTCAACATAATTATTACTTTTTTGAGGGGCTTTTTTTTTCGTACCAAAAAAGACAAATAAATAGGAATTGAGGGGATATTAATTACTATCTAGAATGCTAATGAGAAACTAATGGCACTTATAAAGAAATCAAACCAGGAAAGTATGTGTGCGAAAATGGTGTTTTAAAGACATTGAAATTTTTTATAATTAATTTCTCGGGACACGTTTCATTGTATTGATTCATTAAGTAATATCTGAGGAAACCTATTACCAATAGTGAATATAGTATTTATATATTATTAGTATAAAAATTTATACAATACAATAATCATCATTCAGTTTTTGAAGAATCAACGTAATAAAACATAAATATTAAATAATGCAGTGACAAATATATAAAACTCATACAATATTATTGCACAGGAGCAAATGATTGTTAGGGCGGTGGAGGCAACAGCTCTAGGAATTATGTTTAATTCAATTTTTTTATCCTTTTTTCCTATATATTTTCTAATTTGTGTGTTCTTTCTAAAAAATAATGGATAATTGATCAGTTTTCTTTATATATGTGATGTTAAAATTGTTTATAACATTATGCTCATAATAATTTCACACCTATGAAAGAGATTATGAGGATCACATGTTGTCTTTGTTAAAATTTGCAGTAAAAGTCCTAAGATCGTATGATTTTTTATAAATGATTTAATCTTGATAACATATATATTTTTCTACAAAAATTATACCCTACAAAATTCAATTAGTAAAAGAATATTAACTTGAGATATCAATATCAACAATTTGTTGTTGATGTTGCTAATCATTCAGTTTTGAAAAACTTTTAATCATCTCTGAATTAAGTGTAACTTTGACAATACAGGAAAAATGAATGCATATTATTTACTTGATCGAATTATCCGTCTTATCTTAACTATTTGGGTTTAGCTACTATAGAAAGATCATTTTCAGTAACAAAGACAATCAAATAAATTTATGTAGTAAGATAAGAGATGAAATGAATTTCTTGTAGACAACATGATGATTTATATTAAAAAGGAAATAGATTAAAATTTTAGTCATAATTCAATCATTAATTAGTTCGAGTCTTTAAAAGCACGAATAACAGTAATTTAAATGAATGCAAATTTTTCTTTAACGTCTTTAATTATTAATTATTGTTATTTTGGAATTAATATTTTATTTTAAAACTTTAAAATAGTTATGTATATTTCTTTATATTTTTTGTTACTAAATTAATCTTAATTATAAAATGTAATTAAATATTATTCCATCTTAAACTTTGTATGAAGATCCGCCATGGTGGGTAGATACATTTTTTTTGTATTTCGAGGGCATGAAAATAGATTACATAGATGTTTGATAAGGAATGCAAGAGAATTATAAATTAGACATCATATTTATTTTGACAACAAAAAATGTGGATAACTTTCTTTAGTTAGAGAGGTTTATAAGCTAATCAACGGATTTATTTGACAAAAAAAATAATTGTAGGATTGTTGGATTAGAGTGCATTTTAAAAAGTAATTAAAAAATCTCAAAATTATAAACATTAATTTGAGAAGCCAATTAAAGAGTGAAACTTATTTAATAAAACCTATGCCTAAAACACATCTTGGTCATAAGGAATTATCATAAAACTCATGGGATTATAAGTCCTTACTCATGTCTTATAACTCTATAACTTATAAGCTCTTTTACATTATTTCATCATTATCATCTAATCCAAACAAGTTAGTTTATATCAGCCTTTAGCCCATTTTTTTCACTTACCAAGCATTTTTAGTCAGTTTTGCCAAACAAATTGCAGATTATGTCATACAATCTACCAACCCATAATTTCTTTCATATCATTTTATCTTTTTTTAAATAAATTAGTCAACTAGTTTTACCAAATACATTATTTTATGGGTATTGAACCAACTTTTGAGTAGTCTTGTGTAACATACCTATAAGTCGGTCAATTAACTTATATGATTAAAAATAAGTCAATAATCATGTTTGGTTATAGGGGGGGATTTAAAAAAAAGTCACGAGTTTATAAAACTTGATTTGAGAAGTCTCTTAAAGTGACTTATGTCTTTAGTCCTCCAAATTATATGATATTTTACCACATTTTATGTAGCTTCAATAATTTTTTCTGGCTATTTTACTAAACATGTTAGTGCATAGCTTTATTCCTCAGCTTTTCAACCTCTAGTCGCTTCTTCTTCTTTTTTTGTCAATTTTGCAGAATAAATCTTTTTCACTCCTTGAAATTAACTTGATTGTTAAAGTCATGGAACATGAAGAGTGATTGTTGAGGGTTCAAATCTGTTTAAATTCCCTCTACCTTAAAGTTCGAATCATTGGCCAAAAAAAGTCTATAATGAGAATGTGTGTATTTCAATTATTTAAAAAATTAAAATGATTATTTCAAATGTATATTTTTTGGAATACTTTCTAGTGCCAATGAGAGCCACACTACTTGAGGGACAAAAAAATGTTTATAGAGGAGCGAGGAAGATAATCTATTAAAGGTAAAAAAATAGCTTTTCAATCTTTAATTTTTTTCCTTCACCAATACATTTAAGATATGGAATACATTTAAGAAATTGATTAATATGACTCATTTTTTATATCTTAATTGTTTTTACAAAATTTATGAGTTTTTATTATAATAGAGTTTATGTGACACATGCTAAATACAAAATCGATCCATAAACGATTGATATAGATTATATTTTTAGTTTTAGTTTATAAATAGTGATATTTTAATATGTTAAAACAATAAGATTGATTTATTTATTTGTGAGTATCTTAGCTGAAAATTGAATATAAATTAATTTATTTTGTTTAAGTGAGATAAAATGATTATTTTTTACAAAGTAAATTACAGAAAATTGTATAATGTTATTCATTTATGCTGTGATTATTTTGTTTTATATATTTTTTAAATATAGAAACTTTTTAATATTTATCATCATATATATATTAGAAAATTAATTTTTATTACTTCATGAAAAAGGGGAAAAGTTAAAATAAAAACTAATATCAATATTTAAAACAACATGACATGCATTTTTAATATGAAGTTTGGTGTAAACATAAATAAGAAGGGAGCTAATCTTAAAATTCAGCTTAAAATGAGAATTGACATTTCATTAGAAAAAATAAGCTAACTTTAAAATAAAAATCTCATGGTGAAGGAATTTCAATTTTTATTTTTTTTCGCAAAAATAAGTTGAGTTTATAATTTAAGTAAATTGTCAAATATACTTATGCCACAATTTTAAGCTTATTTTAAAAAAAAACTATAAACTTTATTTATACCAAATAAATATCCAGCTTATGATAAATATGAGCAACAACTTGCATCATTCTTATCATGTCATAAAATAAATATATACAAGAATATATACCTACATATGTTTAAAAAAAACTTTAGGGGAGCCACAACTCCACCATCATAAGAAAGACCTGCCTCTGCCTCCATTATTTTTTCTCTTCCTGGTAGGTAAGTATACACCAAGAAATACATGCATGTAAACAAGTTTTATTTATTGTTGTTATTATCATTCAATTTATATTTATAAATTTTTGTTTGGTGTTTAACAAGTACTTTTTGATAGTGAAATGCATTTTCTTCTATGATGGGTGATTTGAAGGAAAGAGATGACCATAAAAAGAAAAAGGGTAGTTTGAAAAGGACTCAAGGGTTGGCTATGGAACAAGGTGACCTATGCATTAAGAGGATTGGATACTAAAAAAGAGAGACAAGGGGTAGGACGGTTACCAACCAATACTATTATTATTCATGTAAATTGCCATAAAGTCTAATGTGTGTGGGGTTGCTTGCCATAAAGATTAAGCATCATGACCCTATTCACATTTCCCCCATCTTTTCTATCTTTATGAAATAAAAAAGATATATATATATATATATCCGTGTGAGAACAGTGCGCTATTGCGCTATTGTAAGTAATAATAATAATTAATATAGATCAATTAATAGATATATGCACATGACTATCATGTGACCAATAATTAAATTTTTAATCATAATTATTTATGATTGTTCGAAAGACTCATATTTATTGTTCTTACAGTTTTTATATGAAAATGTTCTCACTTAAATAACTTCCTATATATACCAACAATATAAGAGTTTTTATATTTTCATTATATCATAAAGTGTTCATGTGTAAACTATTATTCTTTCTCAAATAAAAGTAATAAAAAATAAACGATAGACATGTAGTCAAGAAGATAATTATTTAACTTAAGGTCAAGAAGATAATTATTTAACTTAGGAAGAAGAAAAAGGTTAGAATTTCATATTTGATTTTTGGATGGTTTTTTTAGCTAATTGGTTTCTTATTTAAAGTCTGAAAGTTAAAACATGGTTGTACTTTTTTTCCTCAAGTGAAACATTATTGTACTTTAAATTATAGTATATTAAAAAATTTAAACATGGTCAACCCGTCATCATAAAAAATGAAAAACCCCCTAACGATGGAAGGAATAAAGTTTCTCATATTTATAAATCGGAAGAGTAAATGATTAATTTATTTTTTCTATGATAGAAACTGTCTTCGCATTTTTAAGTGCTTGCAAGTTTTTGTATTTTAATAATTAAATTTTAAACGTTACGAAATTTTTCTCATTCACACCTATAAAACAGGAAAAATACACTATTCTGTATCCTTATTTCAGTTTTCAGGTTATATTAAAAAATCTTATATCATTTTCTTCTCTTTTTTAATCTCATATTCATGCCTTAAAAAAACCTCATATTCATAATTCAAGTTATTATAAAAAAATCAATTATATTCCAAGAATATTTTATATCAACGTGAACACTACATCACATAATGTAATACTTCTGTCATTGCCAACCTACATCACAGGTATTCAGTGAAAGGGACTCATGTACTATGATTTATTGGTAAAACTTGTTGTAAAGTCAAACTGTACTCATTTAACAAAGTTATAATTGTCTATTTTCCTTTCAGTTTTATTAAAATCTGACTCGTATATTATTTTTTTGTAAATTTGTTTTTACATTTTTTCCTTTTGATTTCTAATTTTCTTTTAGTTTTAGTTTTAGTTTTTTAATCAAAATTTATTAAGGGAAGTGCACAAAAATATTACATTAGTTGCTGAATACACGGTAATAAACTTAAACACCAGGCTGAATAAGAAACAACCATGTCTACAAAACAATTAAACCAATGCCATGGACAAATTTTAACATATCTAGCTCACCTCTATAACGTCAACACTCGCATTAAAAAAATAGCATTATACTAACCAAATGCTATAAATTACTCTTAACCAAATCAATGTTTTTACTAACATGACTTTGGTTTAGTGGCATAAGACTCATAGATCCTCGACAATACTAAAAAATTAAGAATTCAATTTCTATGAGCGACACTTGTTGGTAGGGTTAGTCACATATCATGGAAATACCCACAGGGTAAGGGAATACGATACAAAAAATCTGTGTTTTTTATCATGAATAAATTTCATGAGTATTAAGAAGGATCGTGCACAGAACCATAGTGCATATCAATCACGTCCAGCCAAGAAAACATTACCCCCCTCAATGTAGCAGAAACACCACATCCAAAGAACAACTCATTCCCATGCAAACAAAAAAGGTACTAGGCACGTGTACACCTTGCAATAATTGATTATCCCTATAAGGAAGTCTATTATGTAACAATTCCCAACTGAAAGCAATTATTTTCGTTGGAGATTTTGTAATAACACCCTGATTTCACGTACCAAAGTTTGATATAATAATTGAGAAATTGAATTATGATTACATGAAAACCAAAGTTATTTAAAACTGATGGGAGGTTTGAAATATGTATTATATTAATTTCACATTGCCTAATATTAGAATAGTGTAGAGTGACCAATGTTATATATTGGACTCAAATTCATTGTTATAATGTGTACCAGATATAAGCACAAAATAGAAACACCTCATCGACATTAGCCGCTCAGCACTCCCTAGGACGTAGACATAATTGGTCGAACCCCGTTACCAAATTCTCTTGTTTATTCTCTTCTATTTATTCTATGCACTTTATTTGATTGTTTGTGGCCAACGCTACGCAACGATCGTTTCCGCTGCACAAACAATTGATATCAAAGCCAATTTGGTATATGACTCTTAACTCAGGCACTAGATAATGACTAAAGAGAGTCAAAGCATGTTGGCTGGACAAGGTACGTCAAAGGTACTGCGTCTGGATAAAGTAGATGAGTTAAATGAGAAGAAAACATGGTGGAACTGTGGTGGGGACGATATATATTGATCCAGAACCCCAGAAGTTCATATACTGGATTAGGATCAAGGTGGATATATGGACTCATGTGTTGAATTTAACCTTGAGACATTTGCTAATAATATCTCTCTAGAAAAAATGATCTCATTTGAGATGAGAAATGGACTATCCTAATAGCATATCTGGGACGTCATAGTGAAGGATATTAATTGTTAGCAGATCCACAAAAGCACAAAGGCGCTGACTGACTTTGATGTAGGGTGTAATATGGACATTGTCTTTGATGCAAGGTGTAATACTGACATTGATAGAGATGTAGTGTGTGACATGGGCATTGGCTTTGATGTAAGGATGTGACACAGATATTGGTTAGCATTGACACAAGGTGTGTGCTGTGGGTATACTCTTTATGGTAACATCGTCAATGATACTCAAAAGACTTATGCTGAAGGGGAGCATAGTCTTATGTGGAGAAGTTGTTAAAGAGAAGTAGGCATTAAGCAAGATGGAGTGATATATTCGCTAAGATGAAGATTCTTGTGTAGATTTCCTAAGGAGCGAAATATTCGTCTATTTCAATCAAGATGGAGATTGTTGGGGATGCTTGAAATATGTATATTATTAGTCCCATATTGCTTAATATTGGAATAGTATAGAGTGACCAATGTTATATATTAGACTCAAGTCCATTGTTATAATGTGCACCAGATATAAGCACAAAATAGAAACACTCCATGGGTTTGCTCGGGCTTGTAATCTCTAAAGAAGATCTTGCTCCTGACCTTGGCACGATTTTGATGAAGACCCCAACATCACATAAAAGAAGAAAAGGAAGAATACTTATGAAGACAATTAAGACAAAGCTTCAATAATTTAGAATCTAAGTCTTTAGGTATTTCTATATTTATACTCTAAATATACAATTAGTAGTAATGCTCAAAAATATTTTAAAATAAAATTGAAACACAAGTATAAATGAACAGGTTATAAGTATACTCTAAGTAGGAGGTTACTGTGACTAAGTAACAGGTTACCAGAACTAAGTAACAGGTTATATGAGTGATAAACAAGTTATCCAATACAAATTGATCAGGGTAATCGATTACACCTTTTGAGTAACCGATTACACAACACAGTAAATAATTACTCTATTGGACATAATAATTGGGTAATCGATTACAACTTATGAGTAATTGATTACAACCTGTGAAAATCAATTACTCAGTTGGACAAAATGTTTGGGTAATCGATTGCATCGATTAGGTAATCGATTATTGAGAGTTGTTGCACCAGTTTTTAGATTCAAACTACACAACTTTCAACCCAAACGAAATGGTTTTATTCCAATCAATTCCTACCTTTTCGTAGAGGTGTTATGACTAATTGGAAAGTATGTATAAAGGCATTGCAACTCATAATTCACAAGATATGACTCACATACACAATCTAAACTTTTCTGAAATACTTGCTTTACACTTCTTGCAACTTGTTCATAACTTTCAGAACATATTTTCTGAAGTTCCCTTCAGTGTTGTTTCAAGTTATTCAAACCTTCTGAGCATTAGTACTAAAGTATACAAAGAGTTATTGGATTTTAAGAGTTTATAGTTTCAAATCTTGTAAAGGGAATCCTTGCCATACTTAATGTTTTCTTCATTTAAAGTATTGAATTACTTTCTTTCACAAGGGTGTGATAAGAAAGGGGATAAAGTCACTTGTAAAGGGTGTTTTCCAAAGAGTGATATAGGTATTAGAGAGTTAGTAAGGTACAATGAAATCTCGGAGTGAGAAATTGTAATTGCTACTCTTAATATCTAGTGAAGAAGGTGATCTAGTACAAAATCTCTGTGTACTCTCTTCTCCCTAAACTCCTTAAATTTACTTGATATTTTCTGCATAACTTTTCCGCTGCTATTAACTCTTGAATTTTTCAGAAAAATCTATCATAGTTTTTAAACAACTAATTCACCCCTTCTTGGTTGCCATCTCAGTCTTACAATTGGCACCAGAGCTGTTTTGAGTAAATTATTCTCAAAACTCATCATGTTTTTAAGATGGCCGCAAGATCATTTCTAGGAGAAGGTTCCAATATCAATCACCCTCCAAGCTTTATTGGAGAATGCTATGACTTCTGAAAGATCAGAATGAGAATCTTTATAGAATCTCAAGATCTGGACATTTGGAATGCAATTGAGGAAGGACCCTTTGGAACCTCACAATTGTCAATAGTGTGAGGGAAGTGAAGCCAAAATCTTAATGGAATGATGAGACAAAAAGAAAGTGCAATACGATCTTAAAGTAAAAAACATCATCACTTTAACACATGGCATTGACGAATTCTTTAGAATATCATACTGCAAATATGCTAAAGAAATGTGGGATACTCTAGAAACAACACACGAAGGAACTGAGGAAGTCAAAAGGTCGAGACTCAACACGCTATCCTAGGAATATGAAATGTTCTGTATGAAGCCTGAAGAGAAAATACTTGATCTACAAAAGAGATTTACTCACCTTACAAATCATCTTATTGCACTTGAATTTTTTTTATCAAATAGTGACTTGAACTTAAAACTTCTAAGATCACTCATCAGAACATGACAACCAAAAGTAACATCCATTTCTGAAAAGAAAATTTTACCAAAAATGTCCTTGACTGCTATATTTGGTAAATTGTAGGAACATGAATTGGAACGCAGCCAACTTGTGAAATATGAAGAGCAAGAAAAGAAAAAAAAATATCTCTAAAATCAAAGGCAGATAGATATGATTCATCAGGAGATGAATCAGAAAAGGAAGAGATGGAAGACATGAGTCTTTTTTTAAAGAAGTTCAACGAGTTCCTTAAAAGGAATAAATGCGCTAACTGGACAAATGAAGAAATTTACCAAGAACAATAACGCCCCCACTTCAAACCAAAACTTCACATGTTTTGAATGTGGTAAGCCTGGTCATATGAAGATGGACTGTCCAAATCTGAAAAAGAATACCCTCAAAGACAAGAATAAAATGAGAACTGGACAAAGAGCCTACATAGCTTGGGAAGACAATGATACCAATTCTACCTCTGAACCAGAAAATGAAGAACAATCACATCTCTCACTGATGACATCTCATCACTCTGATGATGAAGAGGTAAATGAAACTAACTTATTTTCTTCTTCTGCATTGCAACTTGCATTTAATGATTTACATGATGAATACGTCAAACTCACTAAACTGTTTTTAAAACAAAAAACTGAGTTAGAAGTATTAAAAAATAAACCATCATCTTCTTCATGTCAAAATTGCATTACTCTTGGAAAGAAAGTTTCAACATTAAGTCTTGAACTTAATAAGATAAACAAGAGTAGCAAAAATGTGGACAAAATTATTAAAGATCAAAGACATTCTACAAACCGAAGAGGTCTTGGCTATTCTAACAGCCAAGTTTCTAAGAAACAAAATGTCTCAACAAAGATAAACTTTCAGAAACAAAGTATCCATGCATTTAATAGTAATAACAATAAATCTAGGATACATAAGCATCATTCTATATACACTTATTGTAAGAACCATGGGCATACACCAAATACCTGCATGATTAGAAAGCATGGTATGCCCTTAGGTCATTATAGATGGGTTGAGAAAGGTGCTATGACCCAAAGAAAATTGGGTACCTAATATTACTTAACCTGTTTTGCAGGAAAATTTGAGAGTCGCCTGCAATCGATGGTATGTGGACAACGGCTGGAAAATGCATTGATATATCAAAGTATCAAGGTATAATTGGTTCCCTACTGTATTTAACTACCAATAGACTTGATATAATGTTTAGTGTCTGTTTGTGTGCTCGGTATCAATCAAAACCAAAAGAGTCACATTTAGTTACTATGAAAAATCATTAAATATCTAAAAGGCACAACTGACGTTGGATTATGGTATCTAAAAGGAAGTATATGTGATTTGATTGGATATTCAGATTCATATTTTTCTGGATGCAAAACTGAGAGAAAAAGTACAAGTGGTACTTGTCAAATATTAGGAAATGCACCGGTCTCATGGTCATGCAAGAAACAAGCTTGTGTTGTCCTAAGTACTGCTCAGGCATAATAAATAGCGGCATGTAGTTGTTGTGCATAAGTTTTGTGGCTTAAACAACAATTACGAGATTATGACTTAGACTTAAGATGCATTCCCTTAAAATGTGACAATACTAGTGCTATAAATCTCACAAAGAATCTAGTAATACATTCTAGAACCAAACACATAGATATAAGATATCACTTCCTTAAGGACCATGTCCAAAAAAAAGATGTATCTGTAGAATTTGTTGATACTCATGACCAACTAGTAGATATATTCACTAAACCCTTGGCAAAAGAACCTTTCTATAAAATTAGACGTGAATTAGGCATACTTGATGAAACCTACTTGTCTTAAATGTTTATTCATGATTATATGTTTGCTTCATCGTACTTATATTATACCTACTTGTACCTAAAATTATTTAATTCTATTCAAAATTTTCAAATTCTTGGGTATGTAATCGATTACATATGATCAGTAACCGATTACCGGACATCGGTATGCCTGAAAATTCGAAATTATGGCTTCAGTAACCGATTACTCTAGAGAGTAACCGATTACGATATTGAGCAAGAATCTTCAGTAACTGATTATGCTCCTATGTAATCGATTACCTAAGATGTCTGTTTGAAATCTGGGAATTTTTTATGTTAAGTAATCGATTACTCACTTTGAGTAACCGATTACTCTAACCAGTATTTAAGTTTCCCTCTTCATTTTTCAAACACTTCTTCTTCCTCTTCAATCATCTTTTTCATGTCTACCTTAGATTTTCTCTAAAATCTTCATTTTTTATATGATTTGTGTATTTTTTTGACTCGTTTCATATCATATTTTCAATTCTAAACACTTATATTCCATATATTTCGTGTTTAGTGGCCTTAATAAAAAATCTCCAAATCTCTCTAACCTCAAAACCTAACTTTTTCAAAAACTCAATCAATGGCTTCATCATCAAGAGCTAAGAAGTCAAAAGGGGGAGAAATTATTTTAGGCACATAACTCCAAATCAAAGGGGGGGCATACAAAATAAAAGGAGCATACTCAAGACAAGTCAAGAATATCACAAAGTATGCTACTCTCAGAAAACCACACTATCAAGAAGATATTGATTTGTCATCATAAAAAAGGGGGAGACTGTGAAGAAAATCTTGGTCCTGACCTTGGCACAATTTTGATGAAGACACCAACATCACATAAAAGAAGAAACGGAAGAATACTTATGAAGACAATGAAAACAAAGCTTCAAGAATTTAGAATCTAAGTTTTAGGTACTTCTATCCTTATACTCTAAATATACAATTAGTAGTAATTCTCAAAAGTATTTTAAAAGGAAATTGAAACACAATTATAAATGAAAAAAAAAATCAAAATATTGTGTAACATGTTACTATATCTAAGTAACAGATTACTATGACTAAGTAACAGGTTACTATGACTAAGTAACAGGTTACTAGAACTAAGTAATAGGTTACATTAGTGAGAAACAAGTTATCCAACAAAAAATGATCAGGATAGTCGATTACACCTTTTGAGTAACCGATTACACAACATGGTAAACAATTACTCTGTTGGATAGAACAATTGGTTAATCAGTTACAACCTGTGAGTAATCGATCACAACTTGTGAAAATCAATTACCCAGTTGGATAAAATGTTTGGGTAATCAATTATTCAGAGTTGTTGCACCAATTTTCAAATTCAAACTACACAACTTTCAACCCAAACGAAATGGTTTCATTCCAATCAATTCCTACCTTTTCGTAGAGGTGTTATGGCTGATTGGAAAGTCTATATAAAGGCATTGAAACTCATAATTCACAAGATATAACTCATATACACAATCTAAACTTTTCTGAAATACGTGCTCTACACTTCTTGCAACTCGTTCATAACTTTTAGAACATATTTTCTGAAGTTGCCTTAAGTGTCATTTCAAGTTATTCAAATCTTCCGAGCATTAGTATTAAAGTATACAAAGAGTTATTGGATTGCAAGATTTTATAGTTTCAAATCTTGTAAAGGCAATCCTTGTCATAGTTAACGTTTTCTTCATTCAAAGTATTGAATTACTTTCTTTCATAAGGGTGTGATGAGAAAGGGGATAGAGTCATTGGAAAGGGTGTTTTCCAAAGAGTGATATAAGTATTAGAGAGTGAGTAAGGTACAAGGAAATGTCAGGGTGAGAAATTGTAATTGCTACTCTTGATATCTAGTGAAGAAATCTCTTGTGTTGCAAGAGTATTGGACGTAGCCTTCGGTGGATAAGAAGGTGAACTAGTATAAAATCTCTATGTACTCTTTTCTCCCTAAACTCCTTAAATTTACTTATTTTCTGCATAACTTTTGTGCTGCTATTAACTCTTGAATTTTGCAGAAAAATTTGTCATAGATTTTAAACAACTAATTCACCCCCTCTTGGTTGCCATCTCAGTCTTACATAATCCTTATTCTCTAATAATATATTGGTAGCCGCTCAACGCTCCCGGAGATGTAGGCACAATTGGTTGAACCCTATTACTAAATTCTATTATTTCCTCTCTTTTATTATCCTAAGCACTTTATTTGATTGTTTGTGGTCAACGCTGCGCAAAGATCACTTCCGCTACACCAACAATACCTTGTTGGACCAGTCTGCGATCGAGGATTCTCCAACCACTGGGGAGTTCTATTGTTACTAGGGTCTGAGAAGAGTGGAGAGCCACAAGTGGGACACCACTTTTTGAACCAAAACTTTAAGGTATTAGTTTCATGAGTCTTTTCTACTTATAAACTCTTTCATTACTCCCTTATATCAAATGTGAGACTTTACACTTGAATAAAGTCAACAATCTTCCTCTCAAGTGTAGGTATCACACACTTCCCCCTAAGTCCACCATATCCCAACTGAACCGTAGGCTCAGATACCACTTGTTGGACCAGATTGCGACCAAATAGTCTCTAACCAACGTGGATTTCCATTATTACTGGGGTGTGAAAAGAGTGGAGAACCATAAGTGAGACACCATGTCCTGAACCAAAACCTTAAGAAATTTGTTCTATGAGTCTTTTCTACTTATGAATTCTTTCACTTTTCCCCACATATCAAATGTGGGACTTCACACTTGAATAAACCTAATAAAAAACTTTTGACAAATTCAACTCATGAAAACATCAAAATTATTACATTACGAAATGAGGCATTACGTATTTGCATATAACCTCAATTTAACAAAACCTAATCAAAATAATTTTTTTTGAAAAGGTAAGTTTGTTTCCAACTCTTTTTATTAAATATTGTTCTCATATATGCCTACTGACCATGTCCCATGACTTAGCACATGAGTCATTCTTCTCTATTTCTTTGATTCTGGTTTTCCTGTTATTGCAGATGGCCTCTTGCCCAAGTTTCATGATTCATGGGCAGCTCGTGATCAAGACTTTGGACTCACATCAGGCCTTATGGATTACACACTCTTCTCTTAGGATTGGCCTTAGTGGTAGGGCACTTTGCCTTTGAGCACATGTTAAATGTGTATCATTAGTTTTTTAAGAAGTTGTTAGGTTCAATTTATTTCGTTTTCTTGTTTTCCAAGCAAGACGAACTAGTATATAAAGTATGGTGCTTGCTCTGGTTTACACACTAAATACTACACATCTTCAATAATATACATATACATTCAATTACATCATGGAATCCTTTATGGTATCAGAGCTCTTCAAGTGAGAGCTCTGCTGCTAATGCCATTTCTTCACACCTTTCTCACATCTTCTTGTCTAAACATAGATCAAGGTCATGGATACTGAGTCAGATCAAACACAACAAACATATCAGAATGTTGATGCAACACAAAACCCTTACTACTTACACCTTGGAAAGAATCCAGGCTTCACCTTGGTGACACCCCCCATTGATGGAAGGAATTATGAATCATGGTCAAGATACATGAAGAGGGCACTCAGTTCAAAGAATAAATTCAAGTTTGTCAATGGAGCAATATAGATTCCACATCCATCTGATTCAATACATTATTCTTGGGAGAGATGCAACAACATGGTGATCTCCTGGATCACAAGATCATTAACACAACAAATTGTCAGAGTATTGTGTACATAGAGAGTTCACAAGAACTAGGGGAAGATCTTAAGGAATGATTCTCAAAAGGGGATCATTTTAGAACATTTGATCTCCTCCAAGAGATTCACTCAATGAAGCAAGGTGATAGAGACATTTCCATGTTCCATACAGATACGACGACATTGTGGGATGAATTAGTCCTTAAGACCTCTCCCAGTATGCACCTGCTCTATAAGATCTAGTTGCAACATGCCTAGAATCACGAGGAACTACAAAGAGTATGAACACATCATATGCTTCCTCAAGGGCCTTGGTGAACAATTTGACATGGTGAGGGCCCGAATCCTCCTTATGGAACCACTACCATTCATGAACATGGTCTTTTCACTAGTCTTGCAACAAGTAAGTGGTCAATTCCATCAATTCAACCCAACCTTGGAGGAATCAACCCAACATGAGTTCAAGTAGAGGAAACACTGACTTTAATAACTGAAGGAAATATCAAGCAAATACATGGACAAGAAATTACTCAAGGACCTTTAGACCATGCAACAATAACAAAGTGTGTACTTTTTGTGGAAAAGAGAAACACACTATTGAGACCTATTACTTTAAACATGGATTTCCTCCTAACTTCAAGTTTAAAGCCAAACAAGAGGATGGTTCTATCAACAATATTCATACTGATCATGACAAGGGGCAATCAACAAAACACAGAGAAACATACAACATACAAGTAGAACAACCTCTACAGATAAGCAGCCATGAACACAAGATCAATCAAGTGAGTCAAGATTATGTCAACAAAGAACACTTTGTGATATCAGGTACAATTCTTAACAATGAAACATGGATTCTAGATAGTGGTGCTATTGAACATGTTACAAATGATGAATCAAATTTTACAAACATTAGCTTCATCAAGCCTATACATGTGAAACTACCGAATAACATCACCATGATTGCCAAATATTTAGGAACATTTATTTAACTCATATTCTTACTCTGCATAATGTGTTATACCTGCCTAGCTTTAATTACAATTTGATCTCTATTTATAAGCTAGCACTACAAAATAAATGGAAAATGGACACGCCAATTCAGCCACCCTTAGTAAAACTGTGGCAAACTTAAAATTGAATCCCAAAATTGGTTTGTATCTGGTTCGTGCACGTTGTAAGATAAGTATGGAAATGACCCATAATTTCATCTCTCCCTCCACGGTAAGAAAATGCTTCAACACCTCACTTCTTCTATCACTAAATCTTCTTCCATCACCGCTTTGAGCTTCTTCAAATATGCTTCCTCCTTCTCTCGTCACTCCTTCTTGCTCGTGCCTTGCAATCTTTTCACTTCCTCCGTTAAGTCCTCCCGAAGCTTCTGTTTCCTCAACCGCAATCTCATTGCGGATTCGCGATTCAATCGTAGTAGAATCTCCACTTTCTGAACCTGAACTCACAGCAGCACATTGAATCGAAGCCATAGGTTAGAGCTTCTTATTTTTCTACCTTTCTTCTTAGCTTACGGAATTTGAATGGGTGATTTGTTGAAATAGAGAAAATATGATGAGAAATTAGGGTTTGAGAGATTGAATTGTAACAAAAAAGGGATTAATTTAAATCTAGGTTGCTATGCTAACATGTTTTATTCCCTGATTTTTCTTTCTCCTTTATCTTCATGGCTTTACTCTTGAAGATGCTACATGATTGTCAGTGAAAGGGGACATGGATGTTCATTCAATTTGGGGCCAGGTATGTTGATTTAGAGTGGTGCTTTCAAGGGAATTAAAGTTCGCAGGGTTTTGTATTTTCTCTTCAATCATTTGTTTGCTTCAATCTTTATCTCTGTTCACCTTTCAGCATATGTTTACTTATTAGCATTTAGGATGGTTGATACTTCGAAGCACACTATGTGTTTGATAAAATATTGAAATGAGTGCAATTATGGTTTTTGGTGGAATGTGATTTGAAATTGAATAAAAATATTTTATATATACCTTTACTGAAGTAGCTACATGCGTCAATTGAACTCATAGTTCAGTTGTCTGAGCATATTGCAACTTTGTCTTGTCAAGGTTCTATATCGTTTAGGTGTATGAAAATGAAAATAAGTTATGATGAAGGTATGTAGTAATTGATCAGAGTCAGCAACAATGGGAGAGGGAAACGCTTCTCATCCTGATGCAGATATGGACATTGTTCAACGACGCCTCATGTTCGATGACGAGTGCATTTTGGTGGATCAGAATGACCGTGTTGTTGGTCACGATTCCAAATACAATTGCCACTTGATGGAAAATATTGAAGCTAAAAATTTGCTGCATAGAGCTTTCAGTGTGTTCCTGTTCAACTCAAAGTATGAGTTGTTGCTTCAGCAACGATCTGCAACGAAGGTAACATTCCCTCTTGTGTGGACAAACACCTGCTGCAGCCACCCGCTATACCGTGAATCTGAGCTGATTGAGGAAAATGCGCTTGGTGTAAGAAATGCTGCACAAAGGAAGCTTTTGGATGAACTTGGTATTCCTGCTAAAGATGTGCCAGTTGATCAGTTTGTCCCATTGGGGCGCATGCTTTATAAGGCACCCTCTGATGGCAAGTGGGGCGAACACGAGCGTAAGTCAACTTAATTAGTTTAGTTTTAGTGCAAGTATCTGACTAGCATTAATTGATGATAATTTAGGTAACATAAACCTAAATACAGGATATGCATCATTTGTACCTCTTACGCCCTAGTTCATGATATGGCCGCTACTGTTGTGAAAAGGACCTCTTTGGTTGGTGAAAACTTTTTCTATTTTCATTATTTTTTTATTAACAATTGAGAAAATATCACATTGCTTTCATTTTGTTTCTTGTTTTCAAAGATTTCTACAAGTAACCCCAGCAACAATAAAATGTTGTTTTCATTGTTTCCTTAGAGTTTTGGTCGTGGAAGGGATGTTTTCATCAGATATTAATCATTTTTCTTTCTCTTCTCCTTGTTGCAGTGGACTATCTGTTATTCATTGTACGCGATGTTAATGTTACTCCAAATCCAGATGAAGTGGCTGATGTTAAGTATGTGAACCGTGATCAACTGAAGGAGCTGTTGGAGAAAGCTGATGCTGGTGATGAAGGTTTGAAGCTGTCTCCTTGGTTCAGACTAGTTGTGGATAATTTCTTATTCAAGTGGTGGGACCATGTTGAGAAAGGGACTCTTGAGAAGGTTGCTGACATGAAAACCATTCATAGGTTAACATAAGATTCAAGAGCTTGAATGTTAATCAAAAACAAAAATTAGAATTTAGCTTCTGGTATGGGCTATGTTAGAATTTCTAAGCCATATAAACTTGGA
This sequence comes from Lupinus angustifolius, assembly GCF_001865875.1. NCBI lineage: Eukaryota > Viridiplantae > Streptophyta > Magnoliopsida > Fabales > Fabaceae > Lupinus > Lupinus angustifolius. Next base: position 20,245 of record NW_017720942.1, on the reverse strand, counting down.
CTTGATTATGGTGGATTTTTGGAGCAGTGGCCATTGTATTGTCCCTGCTTCTGTCTTTTGCTTGATAATAATACCCAGAAGCTCAACTTTTATAAAAAAAAAAAAAGGTATGTAGTAATTAAGTTTATTGGTTTTAGTTTCCATGTATTTTGTTGCAACTGTTTGATCTATTCATGGATTAATTTGGAGCTTCGGAACATGTGAATGAGGAGGTAGGATAGAAATAAAGACAACTTTTTAACTTTCATCAATCAAAATAATTCACTATGATGATGTGAATTGATTTGTGTGTTTGTGTATACTATAATTGGTGTAAAACTAGCATGCAAAAACTAGTGTGCGAGTAGCGGTATAGATAATGTGGTCAGAAATGTGATTTGTGAGGATAAGGTTGCCATGGAAGGGGAGACAGGGAAATTAAATATCTTTACAAGTTTAATCAATTATTGATTTTTTTATTCAGACTCTTACGGTCACTCTCTATTTGTATTGAGACTTCTGATATTGATAATAAACATTATTGATTTTAAATCTTACGAATTCTGTATTTTGAAATTCCAGTAGTTCTTGATTGTTGGAAGTGACATAGGTTGTCCTGTAGATTGGTATACTTACAAATTCATGTGAAGTCACGTTGAAGGAATTGAAGCAATAGATGAAGCCTAAAAAGGAATTGAAGCAATGGATGGAACTGACATAGGATGTCTTGCTGGTTCACATTCTAGTTCATCTAGATTCTAGTTGGAGATTGTAATTGAGAACCTGCACCATCAAGAGACCCAAAATTATCTTCAAGGTTAGCAGGCTTCACTCCCAAAATAATTTTAAGTCCGGTCTTAGTTGTTGTGCTAATGCTTGAACAAAAATGAATTGAACATCTCACGCTATTGTTTGGTTGTTAAAGTTTATGTTATCTAATTAGCACAAGTGTACACTACTTTTGCATGATCTAAAGTTGATGATGTTTTTAAGCTTGTTCATAACATTAAGTGCTATTAATATTTAATACCTTGTTTTAAGCTAGTCAAAGATGTTCTCTTTCTCTGTCAATCTAAAACTAGTGCGGCTAAACTCACTCTCATAATTGTATCTGAATTTTTGGGTTCTGCTTTTATTTCAGATTTGAAACACTTCATAAAATTCTCATATGGGAATGATTCTTTTGAGTTTGTATTTCTTCTCAATCATACATTCACGATGTTAAGAAAAAATATCCAATATATTTTCAATTGTCATTAGTGAAACCAACCCATTTTAAAATATCTTATCTTTTCTTCTCTGTGAACTTGAATTGAATTCCTAGAGAGAATGATAAAAAAGAGATGGCACCACCTAGTTCAGTTCTTGTAGCAACTGAGAAGACTAATAATGACTTCACTTTGTTACAAGTTCATGATTCAGATTCTCAAATGTTTTTAGATACGAAACAAATATCTGCAAATCCAAAACAGTTTAGGTGGTTTCTGCTTCTTAAACTCCACAAAGTTTTGACATGCTTGTCATGGTTGACCTCAAGATTCAAAGCAACTTTTTCTTTAGTCAAGAAAATAATCTCATCATCTGACACAACTGAAGAGGGTCTTCCTAATGGTCCTATGTAGCATGGCTTTCTTTCAAGGAAGATTATGTTTGTCCTTGTCTTGTTAGTTTCAAAGTTTTGCATTGTTCTTTTCTTGATTCAATCCTTAGATAGGCTTGTGCTTTGTCTTAGTTGTTTTTGGATCATGTTTAAGATGTTGAAGCCATCCATTGAAGCAGATGCCTATGATGTTGAGGTCCTTCAAGTTTCCCTTTGTGTACATTTGAAGTGTTTTGATGTGGTAATAATAAACAAAACATGCTTGTTGTATAGATAATTTGTGTGTGTGTTTTACCAGTTTGCTAAAAGGTTTTGGAGAATAACATGATTGATGTGGTAATAATAAACAAAACATGTTTGCACACTACTAGGTCATGGGAGTTTCTTGGACTTGAAAAGTATGGAAGAATTCTCACAAACTCTGCTTGGAGAAATGCAAGTTTTGGTGAAAAAACAGTCATACCTAATATTGATACAGGTATATATGGTTCTTGTATAATCTCAATCTAATGGTTTTCAATTACCAATTAACTGTATAAATGATGCATCTGCTTACTAAATTTATAGCGTAGACAATCTTTCATTTTAAAAATCACTCATTCATTATTGTATTGTTAATCTCATATATTTTACATTGGACCACAGATCTCAAAACTCCTTCAAGGTGATGCTGAAGTGATCAAGTGGGCAAGACTAGAAGTTCCATGTGATTATGCGTGAAATTTTTACTATAGAAATATTAATGCTCTTTTTAACCAAATTTAGAATGTTTCAACAATTGGTTTGAATGATACATATTATGTGAACTTATTAATGCTTATGTATTTGTGAATTATTTTAAGATGAAGGTGATGATAATTTGAGATATTGGGTCCAATTTGTTAGTATTAATGCATATGGAATATAATGATTGTTAGAGAGGATTAGGAGAGGAATATGTGTGAAAATAACTGAATACATAATTAGCCACGGTTAAATTGTGGTTAAAATAAAGGTATTAATTAGCCACGGGTGTGGTTCACATTAGCCACGGTTGGAGCCGTGGTTAAACAAATGTTACCACACTTCCTCCAAACGTAGCTATATCATAAAACGACTGTGGCTAAATTTTTGCAACGCCAGTAATTGCTAGGGTAGTAGAAACCGTGGCTGCTCTGTTTTGCCACGGTTTTATGGTACCATAGCCACGGTTATAACCGTGGCTAACAGGATATTCTTTTGTAGTGTAGCTTGCTCTTTTAGATGCAAACTTGTCTTTGATAAGGATTTTTGTTTGATTTAAGATATGAGTTCCTTGAAGATGATTGGTCATGCTGAAGCCTATAGTAGTCTATACATCCTTAGTAGAGATCATAAAATTGTTGGCAAATCTTTACATGTAATTGGATCTATAAACAAATAGAATATTCATGTTTTTTATGCTTGGCGTCTTAGATTGGGCCATCCCTCCCTCCCTGTTTAGAAAACATAAATAAACAATTTCCTTTTGTCAAATTTGATTCTAAGATTATTTGTGATGTTTGTTGTCGCGCCCCAATTTTCGGCAGCACGACCTCGTTAGAGTCGCCACTACATTTTTTTTCAATCAAAAATGTAGAAATATCTTTTGGCCCAATCACATTGGGCCTTGGACTTTGATATCCAGGTTCAGGAGTCGATTACAAACTAAAGAAGATATTAGTATCCTAGTTGTCCGTTTGAACGGTACCCTACTATATTGAATTAATTATTAATTGTGTTATTATAAACTTTATTTTATTATTATGTCTGACAAGAGTGATCTTGGTCCTACGTATCCCTTTTTGGGAATCAAGACTACATAGTTCTTTAGGTAGAAAAACGTTTTTTGGTTGGATTGATTTTATTTCTTAAAAGAAGTAACATTTTTTTTTTAAAATGAGTGAAGCATAACCATTACATCCGATACCGCATTTCATATTAAAACTTGTTTAAGAAATTCTAATTGCTTTTTTTCATTTTTAAAATCTTTTTAGGATATAGAAATATAATTATTCATATTAGTTTTAAGAAAGCGAAGTGTAGCCTTACGTCCAACACCACAACATACCTTAAAATTAGGATTAACATATTTCACATATTCTTGTATTAAACGATTTTTATTTTTATGTAATTTATTAAAAAAATGGGATTTCTAAATAAAATAACAAATAATCCAATTTCATATTTTATTTATTTTTATGGTAAATGTACATATTGATTTAAACTTGGTATGATTTATTTATCATTGCAAAATTTCATTATTATGAAACTACAATGCATATTAATCTTCATTATCACTGATAAGACAAATATGTAAAATTTATTTTCTTATATTTTTTATTATCAAAATAATCATTTACGAATTATAGGTGAAATTATTTATTTAAAATGATGATGGTTGAAATAAAATTTCTGGTACAATTATCATGTGTGAAAGTTGTATGGAAAACAATAGAAATATGGTCACGTGTTGGAGCTTATAAGGGAGAACATATACGGTGTGGACGGGAACAAAATGTTGTCCTTGAGACCGCCATGTGTCAAGGGCTGGTTGGATGATATGGAGTGTGAAGAGGTCGGATCCACGTGGCAGTACGTGGGACGCTGGATGGAGACGGGCGTATGATCGCTCTGTGCACGCGGCGACACATGATCACGTTTTCTTGTAGAGTGAGTGATCAGGTGCGGTGACGTTTAGTGTACTCGTGTGATGTTTCGTGCGCTAATTGGCTGCATGCATATGGTGAACGAGGATGCAGAAAAGTAGGATAATTAAACGGGACTCGACTGCACAAGATTATACTTAATGAAAAAAAGTTCTCTCTCACTGTAGTTTTTTCTTCTTTTTTCTCACTTTTCTCTCTCCAATTTTTCTCTCCCATTGTGTATTCTCTCCTTTGACTTCAAGTTCTAAAACACAACTTCCTTTTCTTCTCTTTTTTACATCTCCTTTATTTTCTCTAATTACATCATTACTTATTGCATATTCCCTTTCATATAAATTCTAAGATGAAAAATGATCATATTCCTCTTATTGAAAAAAAGGCAAACGTGTTGTGTGTTTATATATAACATAGAGGACATTGAAAATGGAATGAGTGAGAGAGATGATGCTTTTTTGTTTCTATGATTCTTGCACATTTTTTCAATGTGGCTTAAACCTCAACCTATATTTGAATTTTTCCACATGCTTGAAAAACAATATTAATTCCAGGAGATAATCAAGGAGATTCGGAAAATGAACTTTACACATCTTTATTGCATTTTAAGATAGAATCTCAAACTTATTTTTGGCTTCCAATTTATAATTTGAATTAATTACTTTTTGGTTTCATGATACCTAAAATAAATCTCTTTTTTACAATACCACAATAATCTTTATAGGTTCACAAAACTATTGTAAAGTTTAAGAGTGAGCACAAAATAATTATTTGACCCCTTAAAAATATAATAAGCGATGAAAACCATTTTTGGGTAGAAACTCTATAATGACTCTAACCAATCTTAAAGTTGTTGTAGTACCTTTAAAAAAACAACAAACAATCATTTGATTTTCATAAACTCGCAAGCAATATTTCAAACACAATTTTTATTTAATTATGGAAAACAAAAATTTGGTTTATTTTATGTTATTATGTGACCAATAAGTGACTATTAATCATTTTAGAAATAGTATCAATGCTCAATTAAGAGATTTTTTGAGACATTTAAAATCAATGCTAAAATTCCTCAAATAAATGGCTATCTTTATTTACTTAAAAAGTATTTTGAGTCGGACAAAATTGGGTGTTCACAGCTGTCTCTCTTGCTGCTTATTGGATAACACACAAACTGGGGTTTGAGTGCTGCCATGATAAGTAACTAGTAAAGAAATGAATGTTAATTTTGTTGAGGCATAAAAGAACTGTTGTTGGTGAGATAAGGAGCGATGTGTGACACTTTATGTTTGAGGTCGCCAATACGGGGTCCTCGAAAGTACAATTTGAGGTCGTCAAGCACGGACCCTCAAATTATAAAAGTCATTGACTTCAAGGTCGTCAAGCACAGAGTTCTCGAAGGCACAAATTTGAGGTCGTCAAGTATGGGGTCCTCAAATTTTAAAATTTCAGGCACGAAGCCTAGAAAGGTTGACTTCGAAGTCGTCAAGAACGGGGTCCTCGAAGGCACAATTTGATGTCGTCAAGCACGGGGCCCTCAAATTTTAAAAGGTCAGGCATGAAGCCTGAAAAGATTGACTTTGAGGTCGTCAAGCATGGGGTCCTCGAAGACACAATTTGAGGTCGTCAAGCACGGTACCCTCAAATTTTAAAAGGTCAGGCACGAAGCCTGGAAAGATTGACTTCGAGGTCGTCAAGCATGGGGTCCTCGAAGGCACAATTTTAGGTCGTCAAGCCCGGGGCTCTCAAAATTTAAAAGGTCAGGGACGAAGCCTGGAAAGGTTGACTTCGAGGTTGTCAAGCACGGGGTCCTCGAAGGCACAATTTATGGTCGTCAAGCACCCTCAAATTTTAAAAGGTCAGACATAGAGCCTGGGAAGATTGACTTCGAGGTCGTCGAGCACGAGGTCCTCAAATGCACAATTTAAGGTCGTCAAGTACGGGCCCCTCAAATTTTAAAAGGTCAAGCATGAAGCCTAGAAAGATTGACTTCGAGGTCGTCAAGCACGGGGTCCTCGAAGGCACAATTTGAGGTCGTCAAGCACGGGCCCCTCAATTTTTAAAAGGTTAGGCACGAAGCCTAAAAAGATTGAATTTGAGGTCGTCAAGCACGGGGTCCTCGAAGGCACATTTTGAGGTCATCAAGCACGTGGTACTCAAATTTTAAAGGCCGGGCACAAAGCCTGGAAAGGTTGACTTCGAGGTCGTCAAGCACGGGGTCCTCGAAAGTACAATTTGAAATTATTCGGATGAATAATATAATGGTATAATTGTTTGGGATACGTGTGCATGAAGTTTACGTTGATGTTTGTATTGTAATGATTAATGTAAGAGTTTGACTATGCATTGATTGACATGAGATGTGGTTGATGTTTAGCATACGAAAATTATGGGTTTGGGGGTGTCCTTGTTTGAATGCTTGTGTATGCATGAATTTCATGTTGACGTTTTTATGATTAAAGTGAGTATGTATTGACTTGAATATTAATATGATTTAATGTATGTATGTCTTGTATATGCATTGTTTGTATGTCATGTATATGCTTTGTTTCATGTTATTAATGAGAATATGCATTGACTCAAATATTGATGTGATTTAATGTATGTTTGTCATGTATATGCATTGTTTGATGCTATTATTTTTTATGTATATGCATTGTTTGATTAATGTAAACATGCAATGTTTGATGCAATTATAAGAGTATTTACTTTATATCATATATGATATAAATATTATATGATTTTTGAATGTCATGTAATCAGAGGTAAGACCGATGCACAAATATTCTAATGATTTATTTATATTTTTTGGATGAAACTCAAATTTTTGTAGACTTGACTGAAGTGACCCTTGATGCATGCTGTTGATTGGTACCGTAACTTTTCACCCATCAAAATTTGCCGCAGTTTAGCTGAAGATGCCTTTCTCTTAAGGTGGTCCACAAAATTTCCTTAGTATAATCTTGACGATAGTGACTAAACTCAGTCATACTACCCTAATTTAGGTTGGTTGAGGAATTCTTGCCAAAGCGTTGATATTTTTTTAGCAACAAAAACCATTCGAGTATGCCTATTTTGACATATTGTCTTTATTCAGGTAGTTATTGTTCATAAACTATCACAATTTGAATGATCAATGATGTGTAGTAGTAAGACTTCACTTTAAGTGTGATCATTTAATTTTCCCTAATTTTTGCCCAGAATACCTTATGTAGGCATCTGTCGGGAATTCTCTCATTTTATTATGATCCTAAGTCACCTTTGGAGGTTTTTGACTTAGAACCGTTGTCCTTTTTCTAGGTTGTCCATATGGATTTTCAACCTAATACTCTTTTTATTATTATTATTATTATTTTATTTTTTGCTTGTTTGTTCTCTTCTTGTGTTTTTTTTCTTTTGTGAACACCCTCAAATGTGGTTATTTGACTTGATAGGTAGCAAAAGACTTGTATGAGTCCTTGTTGAAGTTACTCTTGAAGATGATAACTTAAGATCTTCCTCTTCTTGGTTGGGAGATTCTAATAGCAAAAGAGATCATTAAAAAAAAAACTGCCAAAATTTTGGGTTTCTTATAATGTTCCATTAGACAATGGAATCAACTCAAAAATTACCCTGGTATGAGATATTAACAATCATCTTCCCCTTTCAATTGTGCTGGTGGGCTTGGATTGGAAAGCCTTAGGCTATGAAACATCTCAAAATCTGCCATAGTTTGAGAGGTTCCCACTTTTCCTTTTCATACTCCTTATTTCATGAATAACTCTTTAAAAAGAAATACTAAAACAATGATCATACAAACTTTGCAAGTATTTGGGCTATGAGTGGTGCTATGGTAGTGATGATAAAATTTAATTTGGGTTTGGCTTTAGTAGATGTGGTGGTGATAATGATATAATTTAATTTGTGTTTGGGCCATGAGTGATGATGAGGTGTAGATAATATTGATAAGATGATTTTTAACCCTATGCATTAAAGATGAGATATTTTTTTTAAAATTTATGAGTTTTCCGAAGTCAACGATTTTTCGTTATGATGCGCATCTTAGGCAAATAAGTCTTCGACAAGGTCTTTTTAAGCTTGTATCCTGGCTAGGCTAAGGGGTTTCAAGAAAATGATATAAGACTTAAAACATGTGTTTCCCAAACCCACATTCCGCCTTTCTTCTTTTTCTTATTTTTCAATAGTTTTCTAGCATGACATTAAACTATTACGAGAATTTTATGGATAAAAATTGCCTAAGATTTAGGCGAAATTTTGTTCATGAAGGGTTCATTTTGTGGTTATTGTACTTTACTATGCCCTAACTTTTGCTTGAGATATTAATTGAGGATTTTCAGCAGGTTTTTTTTCTCTACACAATTTTTCACTTTTTTGCTCCTTAAGTTAAGAACATTCCTTATATTCTTTTACCGCTCAGTCACATGAACGATGTTAAAGAATGCATTATCTTCTTTAATATCAAATGTCAAGGAAAACGATTGAAAAACTACCCTTCCCGAGTTATTGACATATTGAGGATTATTCAAAAATCATCTCCTTTCATGATGTCTAGGCTCAAATGTGGTGACTAGAGATATCTTCTTAGTGTTTGGGAGTTAACAAAAAATGCCTCGTGTCATCGAACATATCTGCCTAAAAATGCCCATCATTTTATGTTTTATATTTGCATCATCCCCTATTTTATTTTTGAATCGAATATCTCATATTAATGCATGAGTTAATTTTATTTGGGTTTATTTTGTGATGTTTTTTTGGGTAAAATATGACTGATAAAGTGTACATGCTCGTTAAAAAAACATGTATTTGAAAGTAAATCTTTATTCATTAAAAGGAAACACAGGTAAGTGTGAGATGGGTTTGGCCTTGAGTGGGTCCTCAAATGAGAATTTAATGGGCCTCCAACTTTAGATGTGGTTGGAGGTAATGCATTATCTCGTGTGACAAGTGTAACTTATGTGATCTTGATCACAAACTGAGAGTTCTATATCTTCTTGAATATCTTCTGTTTCAATATTGATTGCTTTCAGTCAGTCTAACAATTGTATTATTAAAAACCAACTCAAACTTATAAGTATCATTCACAATGGTATCATGAAATGCATGTAGAAAATGATTTTTAGTGATGCATGATTTGCATGAGGTGAACATTTTTTATCATATTACATGGATTGATATGCAACATATAACTCGAAATGATGCATGAAATGCAAGGAACGTGTATGACTATGCATATTTTGAGATGTATGAATAGTGTCAGGATGCAAATCTTTTTATAATGTATAAGGTGTATGAATGCATTTAATTTTATTTTTTTATCGGATGCATGAGACCACTAAAAATGCAATTTATGATGTGTCTGAATTTGAATGCATTTATGAAATGTTTTTTTTATATGAGAATATTTATGACGATGAATGCAATGATATGGTAAGTTATGAAATGTTATAGTAATGCACGAAATAGAATGTTTGAATAATATTTTTTTTACTAATATATGAATAAATGAATAGGTGAATGTGTATGAATGATGTATTTATTTTTTTAAAGTGTATGAATGAATGCATAATTGAATGAACGAAATAATTTCTCTTTTTGAATGCATGAATCAATGAGATTTTTTATTTTTGAAATCAATGAATGAATGCATAAATCAACTAATGAATATTTTTTTAATGCAAAGAATGAATAAATAAGCCAATCAATGAAGATTTTATTCTTGAACATAATGAATAAATACATGAGTCAATTAATGAAGATTTTTTACTTTTGAATGCAATGAATGAATACATAAGCCAATCAATGAAGATTTTATTCTTGAATGTAATGAATAAATGCATGAGTCAATTAATGAAATTTTTTTATTTTTGAATGCAATGAATAAATGCGTAAGTCAATTAATGGAAATTTCATTCTTAAATGAATGCACAAACGAATGAATATTCGAATAATATATTTTTGGATGCATGTACGTATATATGCATGTATGCATTCAGTATCATAAATATATATACTTATTAGGTTTTGTGGGTTATCTAAGACCCTAACCCTAGGATGGGGATATAAAGCCTTTATAAGTAACATTTTATAGGATCTGCTTATAAGGTGTCAAGATTGCATCCAATCACAAAGAGAGGAAACCCAAATACCAGAGGGATTACATGTGGGGCGTGTAGTCAATACCGGTAAGACCCATGATATTTGGTAACAATCTGGGTGGTTCATCATGTCAATGTAAGTAAAGCCCAAAGTCCTCACCGACAAGGCAGATGTTCCTTCTAATATAATGCTCGGTTATAGAGCATATACTTATGTTATTATGATAATGTGTTATAAAGGATAACAATAAAATAAAATAAAATAAAATAAAAATAAAAATAAATAAAAATTCATGCATTTAATTTTTATGGGCCTGACTCTATTAATTTTTATGGGCCCGATCTTCGGCGACACGACCTCATTACAGTTGTCACTACATTTTTTTCAGTAAAAAATGTAGAAAAATCTTTTGGCCCAATCACACACTAAGGAAGGTATTAGCACCTTGTTGCTCGTTTGAACGGCACCCTACTATATTGCATGAATTATTAATTGTGTTATTATTATATTTTTACAAAAAAAAACTTTATTTTATTATTATGTCTAACAAGAGTGATCTTGGTCCTACGTATCCCTTTTTCGGAATCAAGACTACGTAGTTCTTTGGGTAGAAAAAAGTTTGTTGGTTGGATTGATTTTATCTCTTAAAAGAAGTAACTTTTAAATTATTATTTTTTTAAAATGAGCGAAACATAGCCCTTACGTCCGATACCGCATCTCATATTAAAACTTATTTAAGAAATTCTAAATTTTGTTTTTTATTTTTTTAAAAATATTTTTAGGATGTAGAAATATATTAATCATATTAATTTTAAGAAAGTGAAGTGTAGCCCTTACATCCAACATCCCAACATACCTTAAAATTAGTATTAACATATTTCACATATTCTTGTATTAAACGATTTTTATTTTTATATAATTTAAAGAAAAAATCCAATTTCGAAATAAAATAACAAATAATCCAATTTCACATTTTATTTATTTTTATGGTTAATGTACATATTGATTTAAACTTGATATGATTTATTTATCATTACAAAATTTCATTATAATAAAACTACAATGCATATTAACCCTCATTATCATTGATAAGACAAATATGTAAAATTTATTTTCTTATATTTTTTATTCTCAAAATAATTATTTACGAATTATTGGTGAAATTATTTATTTAAAATGATGATGGTTGAAACAAAATTACTAGTACACTTATCATGGGTGAAAGTTGTATGGAAAACAATAGAAATATGGTTACCTGTTGGAGCTTATAAGGGGAACATGCATGGTGTGGACGGGAACAGAATGTTGTCCTTGAGACCGCCACGTGTCAAGGTATGGTTGGTTTATCTTGTGTGTGAAGAGGACGGATCCACGTGGCAGTACGTAAGACGCTGATGGAAACGGGCGTACGATCGCTCTGTGCACGCGACTGCAGAGGATCACGTGTTCTTGCAGTTTTTTCTTCTCACTTTTTTCTCTCCAATTTTTCTCTCCCACTGTGTATTCTCTCCTTTTACTTCAAGTTCTAAAAACACAACTTCCTTTTCTTCTCTTTTTTACATCTCCTTTCTTTTCTCTTATTGCATCATTACTTATTGCATATTCCCTTTCATATAAATTCTAAGATGAAAAATGATCATATTCCTCTAATAGAAAAAAAGGCAAATATGTTGTGTGTTTATATATAACATAGAGGACATTGAAAATGGAATGAGTGAGAGGGATGATATTTTTTTTGTTTCCCTGATTCTTGCCCATTTTTTCAATGTGGATTAAACCTCAACCTATATTTGAATTTTTGCACATGCTTGAAAAACATTATTAATTCCAAGAGATAATCAAGGAGATTCGGAAAATGAACTTTACACATTTTTATTACATTTTAAGATAGAATCTCAAACTTATTTCTCGCTTCCAATTTAAAATTTGAATTAATTACTTTTTGGTTTCATGATACCTAAAATAAATCTCTTTTTTACAATACCACAATAATTTTTATAGGTTCACAAAACTATTGTAATGTTCAAGAGTGAGCACAAAATAATTATTCAACCCCTTAAAAATATAATAAGTGATGAAAACCATTTTTGGGTAGAAACTCTATAATAACTCTAAACAATCTTAAAATTGTTGTATTACCTTTAAATAAACAATAAACAATCATTTGATTTTCATAAACTCGAAAGCAATATTTCAAACACAATTTTTATTTTTATTTAATTATGGAAAACGAAAATTTGGTTTATTTTATGTCATTATGTGACCAATAAGTGGCCATTAATCATTTTAGAAATGGTAACAATGCTCAATTAAGAGATTTTTTGAGATATTTAAAATCAATGCTAAAATTCCTCAAATAAATGACTATCTTTATTTACTTAAAAAATATTTTGGGCCGGACAAAATTGGGAAGACCCCATCTATTTATAGCCAAAGCCATATGAACACCAATTAATTCCTAGGAGAACATTAAGAGATTTTGATTTTTTTCCTAATTCTCAATCTGATTTTTATCACACTTAAATGCAAATCTTAATAGCCAAATTTTTATACTCAACCAATGTATCTAATTCCAGCACATGACCAAATTACAAAAAAATCAATCAACACCCAAATCTTTCAAAATTCAAATTTTCATAATAATGATTATTAAAGCTCAAATTGAAAATATTTGATTTTATTCTCATTTAAATTTCGAATTTAAATAATAATGATCATAATTTGAAGCTTGAATTGAAAATATTTGATTCTATTCTCATGACCTACAATATTCAAATTTCGAATTTAAATAATAACGATCATGATTTGAAGCTTAAAGTGAAAATATTTGATTTTATTCTCATGACCTACAATATTTAAATTTCGAATTTAAATAATAATGATCATGATTTGAAGCTTGAATTGAAAATATTTCTTAATTTAGGATACTTAGAAAGTGTTAGGACCAAACAATCGTTTTTTTATACTTCCTCTAAAAAACGAAAATGGATTAAATATATGTCATTATCATGTCATGGATCATTCATTACATATTCATATCACCTTTATCTCTTTATTTTTGGAAATAATTTTCTTTGGAGGTAATTGAAATAAAATTTATTAAGTGCTAATGAATTCACTTATTTGATTTGATTTCCCCCATTTTTAAACAAAAATCAATTCATGCAATCTAATCGGATTCACACAAAATATATATTTGATTTGATGAAATTTGTATCAAAAAATATATTTTATAGAAAATTTGGTTTTTTGAAGTATTTTTGGGTCGGACAAAATTGAATATTCACACTTGTCATACTACTAAACAATCTAGGTTGCCATACTCAAAGAGCTCCTCTTTCAGGATTGAGCCATTTGACCTTATACACATGGACATTTGGGGTCCTCTTAGTATACCTACTCTCGATGATCATAGATACTTCTTGACCATTGTGGATGATTTTAGTAGGTATACATGGATTTATCTTATGACTAGTAGGTCTGAGGCAAGAAACATGGTCCATAATTTTTTCCAGTTAGCCAACACCCAACACAATAAGGAATTTAAATCTATTAGGACCGACAATGGCTTGGAATTTATTCAACCTAATTTCTATGACCAACTTGGGGTTATTCATCAAAAATCATGTGTTGAAATACTACAACAAAACTCTATGGTTGAAAGAAAACACAGGCACATTCTAAACACCACTCGTTCCCTTCTTTTCCAATCTAATATGCCCAAATTTTTTTGGGGGTATGTTGTTCTCCACTCTGTTCATCTGATTAATAGGTTTCCCACCCTTGTGCTCAATTCTAAGTCCCCTTATAAAACGTTGTTCAACAAGCAACCTGATCTTAACTACATGCGTGTGTTTGGATGCCTTGCTTATGCTTCCACTCACACCAATAATATGACCAAACTTGATCCTAGAGTTAGCAGATGCCTCCTTCTTGGTCATGTCATTGGCACTAAGGGCTATCTATTATATAACTTACACATCAAAAACATTTTTCTATCTCGCAATGTCATTTTCATGAGCATGTTTTTTCCCTACCAAGTCACTCAGCCTACCCATGACCCTAACCATGAGTCAACTAACATTGAAGGCATCCTACCTTTGCCTACCACACCATCACCTTCCCTCAATCTTCCCTTTCATGATGATACCACCATCACTCAGAACAATATACCTCACACTAACTTTTCCAATCACATATCTACTCCACCAACCTCACTCATTCATCATGCTACTGAGGTTCACACCAGAAGATCCCTTAGGTCCTCACACCCACCTAGGTATGTCCAACACTATCTTTATAACTACCTAAACTCTGCACATACTACCCAACATAAGACTATTAAACACTTCCTTGAACATGTCATGCCCTATAAAACCTTATACACCAACCAGTTACACTTCACTTTGTCCATCACTTCTCATATAGAATAAAAAATTTACAATCAAACCACAAAATTTGTAGATTAGGTCCAAGCCATGAACAATGAACTAGCAGCCTTACACGTCAATGATATTTGGACTCTTGTTACCCTTCCACCCAACAAAAGGGCCACTGGATGTAAATGAGTTTATAAAATCAAATACAATGGAGATGAAAACATTGAAAGACACAAGGCATACCTTGTTGCCAAAGATTTCAATCAAACCGAAGGACTGAACTACAATGACACCTTTGCCCCTGTCATTAAACTCACCACCATAAGATTACTATTGGCTTTGGCTGCAACACAAGGCTGGACATTGCATCAAATTGATGTCAATAATACCTTTCTCCATGGGGACCTTGATGAGGTAGTCTATATGACCTTACCCCCTGGTGCGCATAGTTCCAAGCCAAATCAGTTCTTCCAATTAAACAAGTCTCTCTATGGATGGAAACAAGCTAGTAGACAATGGTTTGCCAAGTTATCCTCTTCTCTTCTTTCCTTGGGATACAAGCAATCCCAACATGACCACTCTATTTTCACTAAAACCAACAACAATCACTTCACTGCCCTATTGATCTATGTTGATGATCTAATCTTGGCTGGAAATAACATGACTGAAATTCAATCTGTCAAGGATCACCTCAACACCCAATTCAAAATCAAGGACTTGGGAAACTTTAAATACTTCCTAGGCCTTGAAGTGGCTCGTTCCAAGCTTCACATTACATTATGCCACAGAAAATATGCCTTAGACTTACTACATGACACTAGATTTCTCACTTCTAAGCATGTCCCAACACCCATGCTTAAAACCATTCATCTACACCAACATGACTGTGAGCCTTATCATGACCCTGTCTCCTATAGACAACTTGTAGGCATGTTACTCTACTTAACCAACACTCGTCCTGATATTACCTTTGTTGTGCAACAACTCACTCAATTCATGGCAGCCCCTACTATCATGCACTACAAAGCCATGACTCATTTTTTTAGATACATAAAAGGAACACCTGGACAAGGCTTGTTATATCCTAATACATCCATCATCCAAATCAAAGGTTTCTCTGACTTAGATTGGGCCACATGTCCTGACACTAGGAAATCTATTTCAGGTTATTCCATGTTCCTAGGAGATTCCCTTGTTTCATGGAAATCCAAGAAACAAAATATTGTTTCCAGATCATCATCAGAGGCAGAGTATTGTGCCCTTTCCATTGCATCATGTGAAATCCAGTGGCTAACATATCTCCTCAATGATTTCCAAGTCCTTTACAAAAAACCTGCTCTTTTATATTGTGATAACAATTCAGCAAGACACATTGTTGTTAATGTTGTTTTCCATGAACGTACCAAACATGTTGAAATTGATTGACATGTTATTATAGAAAGGCTACATAATAAACTTCTTCACTTATTATCAATCTTCGCTTATGCTCAAATAGCATATATCCTAACCAAACCTTTGGAGCCTGACCCTTTTACTCAAATGTTAAGCAAGTTGAGAGTAATTAATATACACTCTCCAACTTGAAGGTGCTATTAAATATTGTTCTCTTATATGCCTACTGACCCAAGCCCATGACTTAGCACATGAGGCATTCTTCTCTGTTTCTGGTTTTCTTGTTATTGCAGATGGCCTCTTGGCCAAGCTTCATGATTTATGGCAGAGCACTATGCCTTTGAGCACATGTTAAATGTGTATCATTAGTTTCTTAAGAAGTTGTTAGGTTCAGTTTATTTCGTTTTCTTGTTTTCCAAGCAAGACCAACTAGTATATAAAGTATGGTGCTTGCTCTGGTTTACACACTGAATACTATACATCTTCAATAATATATATCTACATTCAATTACATAATGAAATCCTTTAATTTTAAGCTTTGACAACCTCACTCATCAAGCTTTATGCTCACTGAGGATGGCCAAATTTGCATAGCAAGGTTCATCTCACTTAGCAATTTGGGAGCAAGATATTGCCTAAAAATGCACAAAATCTTGTTAGTGAGTCAAAACTCGTTCAACGAGTTTACTCTATAGAACTCCACATCTAAACTACTTTACTTACTTTGAATATCACATTTTATATAAATATCATAATAACTTGAATAACAGAGTTGAAAATCCAATAAAAACAAGTTTTCATAAAACATTACATCCAATTTCTCATAAATAATTGATTACTCCCTCGTGTGAATTATTTTGAGCATATAACTTCCTCTACAAAATAACAAAATATACATAGACTTTAGCAGGTTCCACCTGGAATACAACATATCAAAGACTGAAATAAATGATTTTCAAGATTATAAATCAGAGAACTATATACATAATATCTCTTAATACAAAAAATCAGGTCAAACTAGACAAAAATAGGTTTTCCCCATGTTAGTGCAGCAGAAGTGATTGTTATGCAATGTTGGCCAAAATCAATTAAATAAATGACATAAAATAAATAGAAGATAAGAAAATTTGTTAATGGATTTTAGACAATTGTATCTACGTCACTGTGAGCGTTAAACGACTATCAATTTATTATCAGAGAATAAGGATTACAAGCTCTAGCACATTCATGGGCTCAAGACCCATGAGATGCTTCTAATGATGCTTATAATTGGTGCAAATTATAACAAGGGACTTGAGTCCAATATATAACATCAGATTCTTTCCTTTATTCCAATACTAGGTAATGTGAGACTTCATATAATAACTTATTTTAAGCATCCCTAATAATCTTCATCTTGATTAAAATAGACGCATGTCTCACTCCTTAGGAAATTTACACAAGACTCTCTACCTTAGTGAATATCTCGCTCTTGCTAAATTGTAATTCTCTTCAACAACTTCTCCACATGAGATCTCACTACCCCTTCAACATAAACCTTTCTCAGTATCCTTAACGATGTTACCAAGAGCTTAGTTCTCCAAACTAATAGTACAACTTCTCGTATTGCCATATGATGGAACATGTCGCATAACTCTTCATTTTTATGACAACATTCCATATTATGGATCCTCTACACCAAAATACAGCAACAACCACCCTCTTCAATATTCAGTCAAGTTCAAATTTGGAGTTTCCTTGGAAAGTCTCAATCACTTCCACAATTGTGTACTCCAACAATCATAGTTCTAAAGAACTATCATATTTCACCATAAGGAGTATACTCATTACATATACTTTGCATCAATGTTAACCAATGCCCATGCCATATGTTGGAAGTTGGTTTTTTGAAAGCCATTAGTAGGAAATTTTGGGCGTGAAATCTAAAAAACTCTCAAGTCCCACATAGAAGAGTTTTGAAAAAAAACTCCTAAGTCCCACATTGGAGAGATGAGGAACTTGGAAAAAATCTCATGTTATAACTAGAGACATTCTCCCCTCATTATAACTCGTCCCAAGTTGAATGTTCTTTCATTCAACTTTTTCTTTCTCTCTCATATTTTTCGCCGACACATTTCTAGTAAACTTCTCCCCCTTTCTTTTCGTGGTACTAAGAATTGGCACATGCAGCCAAATTGTTGAATTTTGAGAATTGACACTAGTAGTCAATATTGAGGGAAAAGAACTGGCACAAGTAGCCATATTATGGACATTTCGAGAACTGACACTGGTAGTCAGATTGTGGGAAAAGAATTGGCACGAGTAGCCATATTGTGGGAATTTTGAGAATTGGCAATGGTAGCCATATTGTGGGAATTTCGAGAATTGGCATTGATAGTCATATTGTGGTGGGTGTATTCAAGATTGATTCTTACAGTACAATAAGAATTTGATAACAGATATCTGAACTGTTTTATCTTGGGGACGACATGGTTGATAGTCTGCTTGCACATTTTGGATAGTGTCATGAAATGTCTTAAAGAGAGTGACATGGTCATGACTCAGCCAATAAGTATTATTTCGTGCCATTTATAATTGTTGCAAGCTATGGTAACAACAATTTTAAGACGTTTCAACTACAATGACATTTACAAATAATATTACTAGACCGCACATCTTTGACCTGAACAAACCATTTCGGTTTGATGAGACAAATTTCAAATAGTGGTAACATAAAGATGAAATTTTTCCTCGCTATGAGAAAAATTGTCCACATTTTGAAAACCGATATCCGAGTGGTGCAGGAAAAAGCTGAAAAAGAGAAAAAGGATAAACTAACTATTGAAATAGTTCTCTAGAATGAAAGTGATTACTTGTGTAAGAACTTCATTATGAATGACTTGTGTGATGATCTCTAGAATTACTACAAAACATACAAGTCTGTCAAATTAATTTGGTATGCACTTGAGAGAAAAGTATGATACTGAGAAAGATGAGACTAAAAATTATGTTATTAATCAATACCTCAAGTTCATATGACTGATGATAAATATGTAGAGTCTCAGTCCAATGAGATACATAAAATTACTCATGAAATCATTTATGATGGTATGCCCCTAGAGAGTTAAACTCACAGAGCCTATGAATGAATATTTGTTTGGTGTGCTGTAAACAACAATGCGTACAGGTTTCATGC
Organism: Lupinus angustifolius; assembly: GCF_001865875.1. Lineage (NCBI taxonomy): Eukaryota > Viridiplantae > Streptophyta > Magnoliopsida > Fabales > Fabaceae > Lupinus > Lupinus angustifolius. The sequence continues at coordinate 967 of NW_017720942.1, read as the reverse complement.
CCTTAACGTAAAAATGATCATTGAGTCTAACGATGTTGACTTCGAAAGGAAATTCTTTTTTAAATTGAGGAATGGTGGGAGCACATCAAATAGCCATTAGAGATAATGATAAAAAATGAAAGGCTTAAAATAGAACCTAGAAGAAGTAAGAGAGCAAGAATTGCTAGAGAGTATAGACTTGATTATATGGTCTACATATTGAAGGAGAATCCATCAACTCTCAAAGAAGTTTGACTTCTTTCGATTCTGATTTGAGGCAAGAAGTCATAAATGATGAGATGAAGTATCTAGAGTCTAACAAGATAGACTATTTTGGCTCAATCCACTATGAAAGCTGAGATGATAGCACTAACAACAACTAGTGAAGAAGCGAGTTGGCTGAGAAGTTTGCTTGCAGAGATTTCTCTATGGGAAAAACCATTATCGGTTGTGTTGATCCCTTGGGATAGTACGGTGACTATTGCAAAAAAATTGAGAACCGCTTTTATAACGATAAGAAATGACAAATTCGTCGTAAACACAACACCATTAGAGAGTTACACTCTACATGAGCTATTAGAGTGGATCATGTACGCTTTGAGAATAACTTAGTAGATCCTTTGACTAAAGAACTAACTAGAGAGAAAGTCCATAATGCCTCTAAGAATATGAGACTATTGCCCTTAGAACGAGGATCACTCATGATGGTAACTCGACCTAACTGACTGGAGGGCGGTTGATGTTAGAGCCTTCTCCTAGGAAAGATCTTCCGACCATCTTGGTTAGGATCAAACTTTGAGAGTAAATTACCCAAGTACAGCTCTGGTGCCAATTGTAAGTATCAGAGTGCAACTAAGAGGCGGGGGGTGAATTAGTTGTCTTAAAATAATGGCCGCATTTTCTGCAAAATCAAAGTTAAAGTGCAGCGGAACAATATGCAGAAAATAATAGGAAATAAAATGAAAGAGATAAGGAGAAGAGAGTACAC
>NW_017720941.1:0-46960 GCF_001865875.1 Lupinus angustifolius | reverse complement strand
TAATCGGCTACTCACTTTGAGTAATCGGTTACTCACTTTGAGTAATCGGTTACTCAGCTTTCAAAAATCAGTTTTTCAGTTGGATAACTCTTTTCTCACACATGTAACCTGTTACTTAATGAAGTAACCTGTTACACACTATTTTTGAAAAATGTTTAAGTCTTTTAAAAGTGTCTCACATTTTCTAAAAAATAGTTTGAGCAATTATACTTGTATGTACTTAAGAGTTTATGATAGAAGTACTTACAAAGACTTAATCTAATGTTTTGAAGCTTTATCTTCATTTTTCTTCATAAGTCATCTTCCTTTTCTTCTTTTTGGTGATATTGGTGTCTTCATCAAAACCGTGCCAAGGTCAGGAGCAAGATCTTCTTCACACGAACTTTATAGAATACACCTTTGAAAAGGTTGTGTGTGATTTGATGCTGGAGATAGAGTTCAAGACTACAAGTCACTCTAGTAAAATTTGGATCTTATTCACTATACAAAGGTTCAAGTCGCGTGAACCTTTGTTTATGCACAATCTTATTGAGACCACATAAATTCTCGGAAATCGTTTTTTGATTTCAAGTGGGGGATTGTTGGAATTGGGTTTGTTGAAAGCCATTAGTGGGAACTTTTGGGTGTCTAAAAAACTCTGAAGTTCCACATAGAAGAGTTTTAAAAAATAACTCCCAAGTCCCACATTGGAGAGATGATGAACTTGGAAAAATCTCATGTTATAAATAGAGGTTTTCTCCCCTCGTTATAACTCGCCCCAAGTTGAATGCGCTTACTTTCAACTTTTTCTTTCTCCCTCATATTTTCCGCCGACACATTTCCAGCAAAGTTCTCACCCTTTCTTTCCGTGGTAGTAAGAATTGACACAAACAACCAAATTACGGGAATTTCGAGAACTGACACTGGTAGTCAGTATTGAAGGAAAATAATTGGCACGGGTAGTCATTTCAAAAACTGACATTGGTAATCAGATTGTGGAAAAAGAATTGTCACGGGTAGTCATAGTGCGGGAATTTTGAGAATTGACAATAGTAGCTATATTGTGGGAATTTCGAGAATTGACACTGATAGCCATATTATGGTGGGTGTATTCGAGATTGATTCTCACAGTGCAGTAAAAATTTGATAACAAAGATCTGAGTTGTTTTATCCTAAGGATGGTGTGATTGATAGTCTGCTTGCACATTTTGGGCAATGCCATGAAACGTCTTAAAGAGAGCGACCTGGTCGTGACTCAGTAAGTAAGTATTATTTCGTGCCATTTTGGAATTGTTGCAAGCTATGGTAACAATAATATTTTTGCATTCAAGTTAATGATCATGTCACACCATACATCTTTATCAATACTTGTGTTTTACCTTGGATCCAAGTCAATGCATGTTTTATACCTTGTTTCAAAGTCAGTCAGCACCAGTGTGGTTTTATGAATCCTCTAGCAATTAACATCATTTACCATGATGTTGAGAAAACACCATTAGGATATTCCACTTCTCATATAAAATGAGATCATCATCTCCAACATCTACATAAATATTTTCAGCACATATCTCAGAGTCTCACTCAACATGTGAGTCTCTATCTCCACCTTGATCATAATTCAATACATGGATTTTTATGGTTTTGGATCAACATAGTTGTGGGCCCCACCATGGTCTCGCCATGTTTCCTTCTCTTCAACTTATTTGGTTTATATTTGCATAGTGCCTTTGACATATCTTGTCCAACCAACATGTTGTTCACCCTACTTTGACATAATATGACGTTTGGGCTAAGAACCACCTACCAATTGTTGGAAACAAACGAACAATTAAATATTCAAAGAGAATAAAGAGAAAAATAATAGTCACAAATACAAATCTTTGTTCTATAAAACATAGTGATAGTCACTCAACACTCTTAATGATGTAGACATAAATTTGCCAAACCTCATTATCAAATTCCTTATATTATTCTTTCTCCATATTGTCTTTTAATATTAGATTTTATGTTTATTCTCACACCCTAAACCATAGCTTATAATCCCAAAATAGGTAGAATTCTTAACTATGCCACACTCAAATCCTCTGATTTATATTCATACTCCATTTCTCATAATGGATATTTACAATTGTGTATTTTTTTTTAAATGTCAACCTAATAAACCTTAAATATTCTATATAACAATATGTTATAATAAAATAGTGAATAATATTTTTATTAGTTACAACAATCAAGCCTTTATACTAATAAGTGAAGTTGGCTACATGAATCAAATGACGATATAATGTTCCATCATAAATCATGTTTATTGACAAAACATTGATTTCTAGCCTACTCAATCGTTTAGCTTACGACTTTTCTTGTCTTCTCTATTCCTCTACAAATTGGACTAACATCCATTTGAATCACTCTTTTTACATGGGCTTATAATGGTCTCCTCTACACATGTTCAAATCACATAAGGCATGTTTATATAATCTTTTCTACAATGGAAGTATTTTAGGGATATTTTAGGAATTATGACATATAGTCCTAGGAATATACATTATCAGCCAAACAAACTTTGAAGTCATTTCTAGGAGTTCTGAAATTTTGACCAAACACTTTTATTAAAATATCTAAGAATAACAATCTGGCTAATAGCATTCTCGAGGGTATGGTTCCCGAAAATATAATTTTATTCATTGAAACAAACATTGCCTCAGGATATGGGTAGAAATATCTCTATGTACCAAAGTATTTAATGTGATGCATGTTATCCCTAATCAATCATTCATTTTTATTCAACTTCATTTGCTTTTCAACTCAACACATTTGGAAAGAAATGGAGGAATGCATATTTTCTGAGGAGTGTCCACCAACCATATCATAATCTTATAATTTTCAACTCAATAACCATGACACTCTTGCCCAATGTCAACACCGATTATGACAACTCAAAGGGGGTGTCAGAGTACAATGGGTTAATGCAAGACCATCCTGGTTCAACCGAGAACTAACATGGATTGTCATTGGATTTACCTCAACCAATTAACCCCTTAAGCTTTTGATTAATAAAGATCATAGCTCCCCTATTTACTTCCTCATAATATTTTTATTTTGTATCTTTCTTATCCTACAATCCTTCCTCAAATGAATATGATGTATGCATACTCATCAAAGTTATCCAAATTAAGTCTTTTACTCAATTATCAAAATTTTTACCCAAATTGAGATATCTCTTATCTGACCATCTTCTCTCCAAGGTCTTACCACAATTTGCCTTCAATGGAGAAACCAGATGCTAATAGGGATTCTCATATGATACTCAATCCTAACAACACTTACCATATTGTGGACATTTCCCTAACTTAGCCATCATTTCTTCAAGATGGCCTAAAGGCAATCGCCACTTATAGAAGTATATGATGTTAATAAGGTAAATCAAAACCTCTATACATTAGAGTAATCCAATTTAAAGTGGAGAGCATCAAATAAAATATGTATACTTGTATAATTATATATCAATTAATACATATCATACTACACATTAGCTAAGTTCATATAATCTAGTTATACACTATGATGAACATGTAAATCATATATGATTTAAGTACCTATTTCACCAATTCTACATTAATTTGTGAGGTACTTTTTAATTCAAATTGCTCATACTTATACAGATTTAATGTGTAAATGAGTATAAATTGTCGTAGTGTCCAACTAGCAAAGTCTCACACATAAACGTATCATCAATTAGCTAGAAAAAAGTGTGAAGAGCATGAAAAAGAGCACACTACATCTTGCTCATCGAGAATTAAGACCTCACTCAATAAAAATGAAGCACAAAGTTTTCCATTCTACAACAGCAGAATATTAAATATAAGAATAAGTTAATTTAGAAATTTATTTTGGTTTTTGGGACATCTCATATTTTTTAAGATGGAACAATTTGAATCATTATCCAGTCACATAAGTTTATGTCATTATGGACTTATAATTTAAAGAGAAAATAAATTATATAATAATAACTTTTAAATGATATCATTTATTACTCATATCTTAAATATATTTGACTTTTAAATAGAAGTACTTTACATAAATAATAAATTATATTATTGATCATATAAAAACTTTATTTTAATAATATATAGATATTAAATTCTAATTTAAATTAGAAAGACATGCATTACTTGAACTGGTTATCAGTAAAGTAAGATAGAAGGCACCGGCCCACCGGCAAGCGCAATCATCGCAGCAAATGAGTTAGGTTCTTCCTTTAGACAACGATGGTACAAAAGAAAGTAATTTTTTTAAAGAGACAATTTTATGGGAAACACATGAATGCTATGAAAGTGTAAGAATTTTTTTTACATAATTACTGTAATATTTATATTTCATATTTAATTTTTATTAACTTCTAAATAAAAATAATACAAATAAAATGAATGACAAATGACATATTAACTATGTATAAATTTTAACATCGACATTACATGATATCATTTATTTTGTATACAAGATTGGCCAAAGTATGGTTCATGGCAACGTGCTACTCTTAAAGTTGCACGTATTATTTTGTCATTTTTAATTGCAATTGGCAACAATACAAACATTTTTACACAATATGTTCCGTCTAACATAATTTATTAGACCAAAATTATTCTAACTCTTTTTATAATAATTTAAATATTTATTGGATTATTCTTTTCGTTATGAATTGATTTTAAGATAAAATCTTAATTTGATATAAGAGAGAATCCAACTTTTCTCAAGTTATCATGAGTCAAAAAACATCACTTAATCATAAATCTAAAGTAATCTTTCGTCTGATCCATAACATAATTATACGGAGGAGACATGTAAGAAAATTAATCTTACATTGTTGGCTTCATTTTATTTGAGATAAAATTTTAACAGAGCCACGATCAATTTTTACTAAAGTAAATTAATGGGATTTTGATTTAGAAAACTGAAATTCAATTATTTTAACAGCAAAGAGAAACGATGATGATTTTGTAACAAAAGTTTGGAATCTTAGACCAAGATACAAAAGAAAATGGATAGAATAAAAATGGGTGGCAATTGACAATTGTGGGGGCGGCTGATGTTTCTTAGCAAAGAATATAGACAGATCTATATCTCTCTTCCTCTGTATTCTCTTAAGGGTATTCCGTTTTTGTTGTTTTTATCTTAAAATCAATATAAAAAATATTAAATCACATATTCAAATGAATCATATATCTGTACTCATAATATAATGATGTAACTATGAGCCCAAAAGGGGAGATCGAGATAAAGAGAGATAAACATATCTTCTAGGTTATAAAGTTTGTTATTTTTTGTAATATAATTTGTTAGAAAAATATATAATTATTATATTTTAATTTAAATATATTTTTGGACTAATAAAGTGAGGCCGAAGAAAATGTGCTCCCCAGTGTCCACAAACAAGTCATAATTCTTCACCACCATCCCATCTCTGCCTTTTTGCCTTTTAACCCCTTTTGAAACCCCCAAGCCACATGGAAGCTGATTGCATTATTTTTTTCTTCCATAAGTCACCATTTAGATTCATGAAAAAAACTTGCTTAAAATTTTAAAAAGGTCCTTCACAATTGCAGAAAGTGCAAATAACACGCTTTGATTTTTCTTATGAGTTAGATTCATCTTATATAACATAAAAGTATAAGAGAATAAAGTATCTCCTGGTACAACAAGATAAGTTATCTCCTCTTGTCAGTGAAACTATGACATGTGTATGTTTCATCATTTTTTATACAAATATTTCTAAAACAAAACAATAATACACATGTCATATTTTTACTGACCGGAAGAGATAAATTATCTCCTAATATGATGAGATACATTATTCTCAAACTATAATGCAATTGATGATTATAATTTTATAAAATATTAATTTATAGAATTATGCCTAAAGCCATTGTGAAATACTGAATATGTTCACCTTACATCGTTAGATTTTAGTGCTGTCTAAGACACAAATATATCATTCTATAAGAAAAGTTGTCACATTTTTGTTGTTGAATGCTAATGAGAGAACATGTGGTTGCTTTTGAGAAAACAATATTTTATAGGGAAATAAAACTTCTAATATGTATTTTACTGAAGAACAATTATTGAGGATGATGCAATTGTTGTTTCAAGTAAAAGAGAGAGATGGACTCAGAAGAATATGTTGAACATGGTGCTGAAGAATGAATGGAGAATAAGAATACAAATGTAACCAGAGTGGACAAAGTTATTTCACTTACTAAGAGAATTTTGAGAATAAAATATATTCTGACAGCACTAAAATTATACATGTATCTTACTATCATTTTCTATAAATATTTTTGAAAACTATAAAAAAGTAATACATTTATTATATTTTTATCGATTAGAGGAGATAACTTAAAGTAGCAGCAAAACTTCTAACTATTTAACACAAACTAAGTATTCAACGCGACCGGATTCTTGGTTCGAAGCACATGTATCAGTCACAAAGGAGTGACAAAGCTCTCTATGAAGTATTTAATGCAACTACATTCTCGGGAACTTTAATCAAAGACCTCTAGTTAAAGCTAGAACAACTCTCAGTCAATTAATCCAACGCTCTTGGTGATGACTAACCGTCTTTAACCGGCATTTACATCCACAAAACCTATTGAATAAATCAATAATTGTTTAAAATAGGATGAGGAACCTAATGTTGTATAATAAAAACCTTTTTAATTAGCAAGGTTAGTAACTTAGGTGGTGTTTATTTTCCATCACATGCACCTCTTTGTTACTCACCATTTTCTTGTTGGCGAATTTCAGATCATTATGCCTCCACTTTAACATGAGTTTAAAATCTTGCATCTATCAGTACATCATTCACCATTGATTTATATTACTTTTATTTGATAGTTAATAAATCAATGGTAGATGATTTACTGACAATGTAAAAAACATTTACGCTGTCAATGTATATATATTAAATTCATTTAACATATTTGATTGCATGTAAAGTCATATTTCAGAGTGTGTAACTACTCCTTACAACAAATATTGTTTACAAGGATTGAACCATTGACCTCTTTGCCTTTATCACGATCCAGTAGGACCTTATACCACTGGATCAACGTTTTGTTGCATACTACGGATTCAACAAACAATTGAATGGAGCTTAAACTTGTGCAAAAAAAACTCAAGTTTTTTTATCAAGAACCAGCTAAACTTGCCTGCAATTCAATCTCACAGATAACCACATCCTAGAAATATCAAATGGATTAGAGGGAGGAAGAAAAACCCAACCATGCACTTATTCATGGTATAAATCAAAACAATATGTAACCATAAGGACAAAGGAAGTAGCCAAGGAAACCACACACTAAGCACTAGGCAGAGAAGATCCAATAATAAATCTTACATAAACAACATTTCCTTTCCAAACAATTATACTTAAACAATATTTCCAATCAATTATTCAAATCACATAATTACATTGAGTTCCACACTATTGATGTACATACACTAATTGTTTCCTAAAGCCATTAATTTGGAAGCTATCAAGGTGCAGTTATGAAGTCACATGAGTAGTAATAATGGTTTATTCATCAGCAGTTTCAAAGATCAATATCATCATCAGCAGAACATATATGATTGAGCTTTGCATGCCATAGCAGCACTGACATGTGTATAATCCACATTGCTATCATGCTCCAGGTGTTGGATTCTCTGCATAAAAAAAACATGTAGAGGATAAGACATGGGAAGGCCAAAAAACAAGTATAGGATATTTTATCAGGTGACATAATAAGATTTTTTTGGGAACTATCAAGAGTATCCCTTCACCCTATGAGTAACCTTTCGGGTGCGTGACTGCCCCTCCCAACAAGTGCCACCCGCTCCCACAAATCGAACCTGCAAACTTTGGTCATCCTGAGGATTTAGCGGGACCTTACACCACTAGACCAACGCCTTGTTGGTATGTGACACAATAAGATGGAACCATTGTTCAATTTCAAAACATGAAAAAACTGAATTTTATCAGGTACACCATACCTGCCCATTATACATCATCAGAAGAAGAATTCTTATACGTACCTTCTCCAAATTGCTGTTCCAACCGAGACACGATGTGCTTTCCGTACGTGTATTTCTTCAAAGCATGAGCATGAATTCTTATGCAAGAAAGCAACTTTGCTCGCTGATTTTCAGAACACATATCAAAAACCTTCTGGACCACATAATTTGCAAATTGGTCTTTCATCATTATCTGCAATGAAAAATAAAATAAGATCCAGTGAGCAAGAGTACAATCCCCAAATGTATTCACAATACATTTAATTCTCATGTTTTGATGCATGAATGATTTAGAAGATTGCAATAATAATATCATAATAACGCGGAATAATCATCAAACTTGGAAGGACCAAGCGTACAAACTTACAAACATATGATTATCTAAAGTATGGACCTTATCAGTTTGAGTCAACCAAAATAAGAAGAAAATGGCCACCAAAGATTCCTAATCCGTCAAATAGAACAGCAAAACAAGCGATTAAATGCTCCTGACATGGTTTGCTAGCAGGTTTCTGCATTAGACAGAGTATACTAGAAAGAAAGAAAAGGAGAGTAGAGGACCAAAATCCCTAGGAACAAAAGTAGGAGGAAATAAAAGGGATAGTTGGGAAAATAACGGGGTTATGTGGATTTTCACGAGAAATTGAAGAGTGGAAGAGGAATAGGATCTCTCTCCTACTGCATTCTACCTTTGTATCTTAGGCAACCAGGATCACATGATGCCATCATGTTCTATTATATCACAAATCATGCTCATTAACAACCATTGACCTCCATGTCTCCTTAATAGTTTTGTCTACACTTTGTCTTGTTCTACCTTTAATGGTTATGCTACCCTCCATATGATCTACTCTCCTCATCGGGGTTTTCAAGTTTTATATTTCAACTTGACGTATGTGCTGACTTTGCATGGGGGCAGTTTTATAGACCTCTCACCTTTTTAGATGTATGCATATCTATTTTATAAGGGGGAGGAAAAACCTATAACTGTCAAAAGAAAAAATAAATTGATAACTCAAAATTATCAAAAGCAAAATTACAAAAACCATGGATATAAGGTTCAGTTGAACTATAGGAATGATTTGGAGTTCCCTGCTTATTTGCATTTGTCTATTCTGATAACATTCTTTCATCAAAAAATAAGATGATAAAAACTCTACTGACTACATCGATCTATTGCCACAATTAGTGAACATTTGTTCATATGATTGTTTTATTAGCAGTAAATGTAAAGAACATGTGGATATTCTGAAGAACAATTAGTTTGTAAAGACCCTTGCTAAGTTTAGACTTACTAATAAATTATCATTCTGTTCGTCTTGCCCAACAATCTCTGCAATTAGCAACTCCCGTTCATTGGCATCACCATATTCCAAACATTTCTCGACAACATTTGAAGCAAATTTATGCTGACTTAACTGAACAACATGTCCTGACAGCTTGCTAATTATTTGGCTCCTTTCCTGATGATTTCCTCTCTCCAACACGTGCTGTAAAGACATTGCTTAGGAAATCAAACAAAATTTACATACGAAAGGGAAGCAAATCATAATATCTAGAGTCTGAAATAGTCAACAATTGCAGAGAGAACCACACAGTTACTCTACAACAATTTAATCATAAACACAACATCCTCGTTAAGAAGAAAAAAACTAGTGCAAAACAAAGAAAACCTATAAAAAAAATGTAGTAAAGCTTCCCATTTCTTAACATATCTGTTAAGAAGCTTTGCTTCAATTCATCACATAGCCCGCCCCAAGGCCGAATAAAGGAGAAGGGTTGATTCTTAACAAAATAAATATGTCAGGCTATCGATAAACAATGTAAAAAAGGGCGGCCCAATGCACGAGACTATCGATAAACAATGTAAAACTTTCAAAATCTTCATGACATGGGTCACTGATGTGTACAGACAGAAATGACGTTAAAGTTAAATTTCAAGGCATTCATCTATAAATACCTTTTGCACATTTCTATTAACTCTTGGATGTTCTGTACATCCCTGTCCCACATAATGCACTGTGTTCATGATGAACGACATTGCCAGCTGAAATTACTAGGATGTTGTATATTCTTATTTTGTACTCTACTACTCTTCTCATTTAATGATGCTTCTTTTTTTATAGGCGAAGTTTTTCACGGGAATGGGGGAGAGGGTAAATTGTGCAGCTGTTAACCCAGGGACTCGTACTTTATGTCCCGCAGCTCTACCAACTGAGCTGCTTCTTGGGGAGTGGGGACTAATAATACTTGTTTTATTATAAATAAAAAGACGAAATTAGTAATTTAGTATAACATGCAGTAAAATAAATCAATTTCTAGTCTTCCCAATCCCAGACGCACTGTCCTTTGCAGTTTGAACAATATAAAATGTTTTGCTTAAAAATTAGAAACTGATAGTTTTGTATCCAATGTGATGCATGTGCACAACCGAATGTGTGCACATAAAAGATCCAATGGGGCCCAGATTGTTATCTAATGTCTCAAAAGGAGTAGGTGAATTCAAGTACGTGTTTTTAGGCATTATTACTCAAATTTATATGCATGAACACAATTCCAAACGCAATATTAAATTGCGTAAAAGGAATCATGATAGCAATGACTTCAAGACAATTCATTTGTTAATATAACAATCTAAAAAAACAAAAACCTTAGTGTTTATTGGGGTAAAACCACAACATGAAATTTGCTTTATACAACGCTACTTTTGATTACCAAATGCTTTGTCTAAAGTATAACAAATACCTGAATCTTGTTCATAATACTATTTTGAAAGACAATATTTTGGAGTAAATGACACAAAGGTCATTCCACAAATTCATGTTTTAAGTGCATTCTCAAAGCTCAAACTCATCATATGCCACCTCACACAGAGCGAAATAACATAACATAATTCTATCCACTGGATGCCTACTTAAAATACAACAGAGTTATGTACCAAAAAATATATATTAAAATACATAGTAGTTTTTAAGAAACAATCTAATCTGATTGAACATGTATACAATACCCCTATAATGATCCCAGTCTAAATTACAGTGTTTGTTAACATAACCTCAATTCTGAAACTGCACTCTAGACAACATTAAAAAAATTATATAAAAACTATAGAAGACATAAAAACATTATTCATGCGATAAAAAAAACATACAAATCAACATCAAGTAGAAAAAGAACATGGAAGCCTAATGATTAAATTTGGGAACCGAGGTCTTAGAATGTCATTTAGCAAAAAAGAAAAATTTAAGCCCGAACAGAACTAAATTTGAAATAGAATAGCGGAAGTACAAGTTGGGAGTGAAACATCAATGTGGAGTAACACCTGCTGAGACTCTCACAAATCACGCTATTTTACTGTAACAGCATGGCTGTTAATGTAGTCATAGTTTGTGGCGGCTTGCGGCTACAACCCTGGCTTATTCTGTAATGCAGTCACTATACAGATGCTGTAACTCATAATTGCACATGTCATTGAAAGGGACATGCATATAACTACCTCCAACTTTGGTGCAGTTTTTTTCTACTACGCCCCATAAACACTAGAACCTAATAATCAAGATTATAATACAGTGGAGATATTGACTAACCTGGGTAACGTAATTACCATATTGGTCCTGAGCAAGAGAACAAACGGACTCCAATATCTCATCCACAATAAACTGACATTGAACCTCATCTGTACAATGCTCTAGAACTCTCTACAAGAAACATCATTGTAAGACTAAATTTATGACCAAACAATAACCAATTTCGTAGGGAAGGGAATTCAATAACCTTACCTGTATGACTCGGCAACCATAAGGATGCATTGATAAATTAGAAACTTGACCACGGAATGCAGATATTATGAAGCCAATTTGTTTGGTTGGAATAGATTCAATGCACTTCTGTATTACATGATTCCCATTTTGGTCACGCACACATCTCATTACATTTCCATCTAGCTCACGAACAAGCTGAGCTTTCTGTTCAAGCTCAATAACCTCAAGTGCCTGCATGGAAACAAAATTATAATAAACATGGCAATGTTAATCTCTAATGTAGAATAAATATCAACTTCAACCATGTTTCAAGCTTGGAGGTAACTAACAGGTTTCAAAAAATTTGTGCAACTATAGAATAAGTAAAACAAAGTACAAAGAATAATCAAGTAAACATACTTGATAACAAAATTGAATAATAAAGATTCCCATAACTTGAGATGATTGAGCAGTGAAATATGCCTACTAGTTTACAAGCACAAACCCAACTCCATATAAACTCGTTGATTTTGTCATTACTTGAAAACTAGATATTTGCTGTGGGAAAAAAAGATAAGCAACTAGTTGCTAAATGCAAACCAGACTCCATAAACTCCTACCCCAGGTGCTGATAAATGCAGCAAAATGCAAACCAGGTTAGACAACCCATTCTTTTAGAATGCCATTTGTGAAAACCTCGGCTCTATGAATGCCTACCTATGATCTGGATATATGCAGAACATTACTAAATCTCAAATGTAGATACTACGGCTTGATGACAGAAACAAGTCATATAGACTAAAATACATACTCAAAACATCTAAGGAATTGCACTAGCTATGGCCTGTCACATGCCACTTACATAAATGTATGCTAATGTCACAAAGCTATATGAATCAATATGAATTACATACCTTTTGGATTACACGACAACCATACATCTGCAGACTTAAAGGAAGTATCTGACCAGCCAACCGATTTGCAAGTTCCCTCCTCTGCCCAGGGCTTCCATACTCGAAAAACTACAGTCAGGAGAAAACAACAGTGTAGACCAAAATAGATTCCAGATAACCATAAGTTACTCTAAAATTTCACGATAATGTACATCACTTCAAAATCACACCTTTTGTATTACGTAGTTACCAAATACATCAGTCATTAATTTTGAAGTATGTGGAAGAACTTCTTTGAACACCAACGCCTTCTCTTCAACACTGCAACATTCCAACTTTTGCTGTATAAATCGACTACCATGCTGATCAGCACTGTAGTTAAGAACAGTGAAGTTAATTTTCAAAGCCAAGAAATTGATAAATCACACGGGCTAAAAAGACTACTTGCCTAAATTCAACAATATGTCCAATAATATCAGATAGCTCAAATCTTCGACCTTTGCCAGATTTTAACTCCTCGAGAAAATTAACAATTTTCGGGTCATGAGTACTGTCAAAGTATCTCTGACCTTGCCATCCAGATAATACACCTATATTTCTACTGGAAGCTGGGGAAAGTTTCATGTCACTCCTTCCTCCAGAAAGGCCAGGACTTCCTTCTGGGTATCCTGACAAAACTGGACTAGGAAGTGGTGAAATTGGATACTGCATTACCAAACCCATGTTTGGCGGGTGTCCATAATAACCAGGAATAGTCAATCCTCGTTTTCTTGAGTTCATATTAGCACTGGTTCTCTGATCATGCAGTATTTTATCATCCAAATAAGCACCTGTACTGGGCATTTTTTGCGAATCAAAAGGACTAATGTGGCTACCACCACTTTGTCTAGGTGCCAGCGGATCAAAATTCCCAGAAATACCATACCCTTCCACAAAAGGTTGCTGATGATATTGCATGTAAAAAGGATCACCAAAAGAAGACTGCATAGGAAATCCAAATTGCCCAGGGAACTTGTTTGCATGTACCATTTCAGCTCCATGAGAAATGCTTCCCCCGGTTGAAACCCCGGGTCGTAGTGGAGTATAACTGGAACTAGTGGCCCCATCAACAAGTGGCACCGCACTGTGAGGCGGATATGCAGTAATATATGGAGGAATAGCTGTGGGATTTAAGGTGTATCCACCAACATATTGTGGAGTATATATGCCTGAGGCCTGAAAATTCATGTAGTATGGATTTGCTGAGGTCATATAAGCTGCGGTGGCATATAGTGGAGGTGTAAACCCGGATGACTGAAGTACTGGTTGGACATCAGAGAACTTGCTGGAATTATGAGGAAACTGTTCCCTACCAATATAGGCATAATTTACACTTTGAGAACTGGCATTAGGAACTTCATATGGATTGTTTTGTTGCTGGTATATCTGGTGTTGCTTCAAACTATTCTGGTAGCTGGTCTTCCATTTTTCTTCATTACTCGGGCTTTCTGAATTTGGTAGATTAGATACACTAAGAGCCTTTAGCTGAGACTCAACAGTTGTAACATCTATGTCACTAAAACCCACGCTGCCTGTGGATTCAATAGATAATGAGCTTGCAACTGGGGCATGGGAATCAACAGTTGATGAAACCCTTGTATCATCTGAACTTCCGGTAGGTTTAGCAGCCTCAGCTGTACTGACAGGAGGGTCATGAGAAGAAGTGGAACCAGCATCTGAGTCAATTGGTTCACCCACCACCAGTCCATGACTTATGGAAAAAGACTTATTATATACAGGTGACATCGTACGGGGAAAATCTTCCTGAAAGTTATAATTTTGAACAAAAAATTAGGCATTTGCAATCACTGATTTACCTAGAGGAGGCAATAAAGAATAAGTAGCTACCCACTTAGAAAAGGAAAAAAATACCATAATCATGGAAATACAACCCATTGGGGCAAACAATAGGGAAAAATAAACTAAAATAAAATAAATGGACAATATAGTAAAATATGATAATTAAATAAACTGTTCAAATGTAAGAAAATGTAAGGGAAATAAATCAATAGTTTATATGCAGGAAATTGAATAAACTTCACAAAATTGAGAAGTTGGTAGCACATCAATCACCTGAATTAAATCAACCACATTTTTGTGCTGAGATGCTGATGAAGCTGCATCCGGCCTACGCCATATTTCACTTGTCTTAACTAACTCATTATCATATGGCTGTTGGAGTGAATCATCATCAGACTCCTCCTTGTGCGTTGCAAGAGTCCATTGGGACAGTTGCAAAGAACTTCTGCTATCATCTGCAAAAGGCAATCCCCAATTATTGCTAAAACCACTAGTATGATGTCGCATATGGCGATTTTCCCGGGAGATTAGTGGGGGAGGAAGTCTAGGGTTTAGGTTGACATGAGAATTGTAATATGCCAAATAAGCTGGATCAGCTCGTAATTCTTCTTCAGACTCACATTTTTGCATAGCTCTGTTTAGAGTTGCAAGGCTTGCATTCTGGGTGGAGCTCTGCTGGGATAAGAGGTTTTCTATAGCATGAAATGAGCCTTCCATGCTGGGAGGTGCGCTGCCACTGCGATTGGGTGCCACGACCTTTCCACTGCCATGGAACTTATGGCCCTTCAAAAGTATACCCAAATCTTCTGTTGCCATGTTATGAGATGGTGGACCAAATGTTGCAGCTTCTTTAAGAGAGGGTCATTTACCTCCAGCTTCAGGGATTCTAATTGGGGCAGTTGCCATACCACCGGAAGATTTGCTTTCCCCTTCTAATGTAATGGAAGTGAGAAATATCACAATCTCTCCTAAACTGCACTGAAAAATGTTGGATCAGTATAAACTTCTAATGTCAAAAAAACATTAGAATTACCAAGTTGCACTAAAAAAGTAACCTAATAATGTACAAGAAATAATAACTGCAACCAATTAATACAGTGAGTAGTAATGAAAGGTCGAAAGCTATTTAATTGAACACTTCACGTGGATTTGTAGAAGTAAAGTAATAGTATTATGCAAAAATTCAATTTTGCTGAAGTATCTAACAAGTATGCAACAACAACCAATCCTTAGTCTCAAATAGGTGGGTCAACTAAATAGATCAAACGACAATATATGTTCTATCATAAATCATGTCCATTGACAAAATATTGATTCCTAATCGGGCGATATAAGACGAAAAATGAGAAAATTACAGTATCATAAATATCTAAAAGAGTAAATAAATGAAAAGACAAATCTTAAAACCATAAAAACCATCAAAATAAAACAAACTTCATACTAAGCATGTTTATGAAAATACCCAAACTTCATAGTAAGCATGCTTTTTAAAATACTTAAGTAGTCAAACATTGTAAAATTGAAGCCTCTCACCAGCAGAATTCAATCCTACTTATCTAGCACATCCCCATATAAAAGAGCATGCCCTTTATTTTCATTTCAGAGGAAAAATATGTATATAAAAAAAGAAATGAATTCTTCTTACAAAATATACACTAACTAACAAGCTTACTTTACTGGTCAAACACTAATATTTCTTCTGTCACTATTCTCATTGACCAAACAAGGACAAAAGGAAGAAGAAGACACAAACTGTCCTAAGTTAGAAATGATTATAAACAATCATCATCAGCAGCAACACCAAACTATGATTCCATGAAGCAACCCCATATTAATAATTCAATACCCCATGAAAAATAAAACACAAAAATCTCACCTTTTCAGTGTATCAATTCAATCAGCCATAAAACTAGCAACAAAAAATGAAAATTTCTGCATGCACTTAGAGAGAGAGATAAAGGAACATGAAATAATCATAACGAAACATGAAGAAAATTACGAAAACCTTATCGTGGAGATGAAAGGAGTGAGAGATTCTTGTGCAGTGATGAAGATTCACTGTTCCAAAAAAAACCCTAGATTCTGTTCATAGAAGAAAATTCTTTGTAGAGAGGAGAGAGAAAGAGGATGATGTTGAATGATACCGAAGTTGATGTGTTAAGTGATTGCAGAAACAAACATGGGAATTTTTTTAAAAAGAAAAAGAAAACTGTGTCTCTACATGGATAAAAAATAATAATTATAATCTATATACTATTAGTATAAAGATTTACATATAATTATTATATTATTTATCATTTTTTCAATTATTTTTTTAAAAAGTCAATAATTTTATATATATATATATATATATATGAGTAATGAGTTTCAGACACGGATGTTATGCTAATTCTTTGGTTTGGTGGTCTCTATAATGTGAGGCAGAATGGAACAAAGGTGGAAAGTGACCAAAATGATACTAATACTACGCATACTACATTAATACAATATTTGATCTTAATATACAATTGCATATCCCTTTCATTTATTTTTTAGTAAAGAGATATTTTTATTACTCAAGAAATATTTCGTCTCTCGTTACATGAGTAAGAAATCAATTTTTTTGGGTTTGTAACTGTTTCATCAAAGAAGTATTGTTCTAAAGAATTGAACATTTTATATTTGACCTAGTATAATAATTAAGGATTTGGTGAGACTTTATACAACTAGATCAACGCATTATAAATATGTCTATCAAAATGGTTTCCAAGGATATCAAAGTGAATGAAGTTAGTCATTTTTGGCATTTTTATAAACTATTTTGACTCACTTTCATAATCTTTGAGCACAAATTTTTATTAGGATTAAATTAGTACACACAAAAATTAGTAAGGAGCAAAATAATTATTGATTGTGTTATAGCACCACAAGAAACATAGCAGGGAACTTGAGTAGTAGCATCAAGATGAGTTGCAAATGATAACTTGCTGTTGAAGGAATTGTATTTTCTCGAGATGTTGTCAAAATTCAATTCCCTTTGATAATTTGTATACACCTTCTATTCAACCAGTGTTTTCTGCTTCAATTTCCCAAGCTCCTACTCATGTCACGAATCCTCTTTCTCATTCTCACACATAAAATCATGTCAGAGATCCAACTACTTCCGTTGATTCTCACCATTCTTCGGGCTCTCCTCATCTTGCTACTTTCTCTCCTAACAAAGCATTAAGTCATGTCCCTACAATACTATTTAGGCAATCACAAAGGCCTTGGAAATTCTCTTCTCACCTTCAAGACTATCATTGTAATCTTGCTAATTCACACACTACCTCAACCATTTCATCCTCTTATGTAGGGTATCCGCTATACTCAGTGTTAAATTACTCAAATCATTCTAGTTCTTAGAAGAATTTTTGCCTCAACATGACTGCTTTAAAAGCTTGCCAATTACAAACAAGCATCTCATATCACCTACTGGCATGAATATATAGATGCAAAGCTTAGAGCTTTAAAGCAGAACAACACTTGGTTTAATTCATCTCCCCTATGGTAAGGTTCCTATTGTTTTGTAAATGGACCTACAAGATCAAGTATCATGCTTCTAGTTCTTTAGAAAGGTATAAAGCAAGACTTGTTTTCAACGGTTATGCTCAAATGGAAGGAGTTGATTATTTTAATACTTTTCTCATATTGTAAAGACAACCACTATGAGGGTTGTTCATGCTTTGGTAGTAGCAAGAGAGTGGTTCGTAGAATAACTTTATGTGAACAATGTTTTTCTCCATGATGATTTACATGAAAAAGTATATATGGTGCCTCCACTAGGATTTTACTTGTTGATTCCAAACATGTTTGCAAGTTGCACAAGTCCTTGTATAAACTTAAGCAAGCTAGTCGAGAATGACATACAACCTTATCTTCAGCCTTGTTGTCTATGGATTTCTCTTATTCTTTGGCTGACCAAACACTCTTTACCAAGTCTTCCTCACACTCATTCACTTTCATCCTTGTGTATGTAGATCATATGGTTCCCACATGAATAGTATGTCTGAGATTAGTAATGTCAAGACATTTATTGTTATGAAATTCAAAATCACGGACTTAGGTTCCCTAAGGTTCTTCTTAAATCTTGAAATTTCTAGATCAAAGTCATGGATACATCTCAATCAACAAAATATACATTATCTCTATTGGAAGACTCTAATTGTCTTGTTATCAAACCTACTATGGTACCTTTTGATATATCTCCTAAACTTCAATCAAATTAGAGTGAACCCTTCTCTAATGTATGTTCATATTGACGTGTAGTTAGAAGGTTGCTCTATTTGACAATTTCCATGTCAGATATATTTGTCCTATGTAGTTCATCAATTAAGTTTGTTTATGAGTAAGCCTATGATACCACATTCTTAGGGATGCCTTTGTTTTAAGATCACTTTTAGCTTGAAGTTATGAAATTTATAAATCACAATTCGATTTTGATACTATGTAAGTTTTTAGGCCAATTTTTTATGGGCTTGTGTGTAGTAATGATGTTAAAATTGTGTGTTTGGGGTTGTAGGTATTTGGTCTCGGTTAGGGATTTAGTTTTAGGGTTTTTGAGGACAATGTAGGGTTTGTGTGTAGGACAAATATATGAGGAGTTTAGGGTACGGTGGATCACGGTTTAATGAGTTATGGTAGGAATTTGGGGCTGTTTGGATGAGTTTTAAGGGAAATGAGTTGTTGTGTGTGTGAGGCACAAGGGAAATGGAAAAGGAATGAAGTAATGAAGTGCCACAAGTAATGGATTACTTGATAAGCTAAGGTACTGCATCACAAGCAAGGATACTTGATATAGGTTTGGCCACGACCAAGATAGGTTTAGGAGTCTCGACTCAACTAAATCGCAAATCTGATTTTTAATCCAAAATAAACTTAACTTCATTAAGAAAAATCAATTACATAAATAGGCAATTTGCCTTGGCTAAAAATAAAGACTAAGTCATAAACTTAACAAATGAAATTTGAAATAAAATCCGAACTAAAATTTAATGGTTGAATTCGGTTGGGCTTGGCCGAATGAAGAGATTTGCCTTTGAATTAGTTTTGGCCGAATTGATTGAGATAAGATAGTTGTGTGCCTAATTGAATTTGCACCAAGTTGTTGAGCTGAATTTGTTGTAGAAGAACTTGGTCAATTCATGAGTTACACGCCTACTCCTTGTTTGAATTTCTTGGTCAACTTCGGTTTGAATCCTTGAAAGTCATAGCCGAATTATTTGAAAAATATTAACTATGTATTTGGCCCTAGATTTGAGTGAAGCTGTTGAAAAGAGGTGGTTGTTAGCAGCTTGATTTCACACGCCTTTATCCTCTCATTGATTTGTGCCTTGCTTTATCTTTGGAGATTTAACCATGTGTTGATTTGAATCCAAGCTGATTTGGCCAGGGAAATTTAATAAATTTCCATATTTATCTTCAAGGAAAATAGAAATAGAAACCATAAATCAGGGTGGTTGGTCATCCTAGTTTGTAGTCGTGTTGCCTCCTTTCCTCCTTGAGTGAGATGTCCAATTCATTACATGTCATATTGTCTCAAGGCCATGCCTCATTGTTCCTTGATCATGCCACTTGGGTTCACATGAACTACTCGTGCCAAACTTGAAAATATCATACATCCTTTCTAGTCGTGCTATTTTTAAAGAAGACACTTGGTCACTAAGGGACCATGTTACAAAGGAAATAAAAATAATTTCTGAACCCCCAAATTACATCAAATTAAATAACTAAAATACTTGAATGAAAAATAACATGAATCCTAAGACTACATGAGAATTAAATTCTCAGTTATTACAACTCATGAAAATAAAATTAGACTAAGTTAAAATAAGACCTAAGGACATGAATGTCCTTCCTCCATGTGATCTTTAGGGTCAAATGTATCCTTTGTGACCTTAAAAGATCCTGACTTGGCTTTGATCCTAATTATATGACCTTCTTGGCTCTCTTGTCCCTTTATTTAAAGGCTGCCCTAGGTGGATTTACATCACCACATTACAAAGCAGCCTTGAAATTCCTTTATTATCTCAAAGATTCCCATGTCCAAGGATTTCTTTTCCTTTCAAATTCTATTGAAAATTTATCTACATGTGCAGACTCTGATTGAACCTGTTACTTGGATACCAATAAGTTTATCATTGATTTTTGCATTATCCTTGGGTCTTCTCTCATTTCATGGAAAACCAAGAAATAAAATATTGTGAGTCATTCTTCTTCTAAAGGAGAATATTGTTTACTTGACAATTTGACTTGTGAGATTCAATGGCTTAATTATCTCTTCCATGAATTGCAAGTTTTTCTCATAAACCCTGCTAATTTTAGTGTGACAATCGATCTAGCAACTACATAGATCATAATCAAGTGTTTCATGAGCACACTAAGCATATTTAAATCGATTATCATGTCATTCAAGAAAAAATCTAATAATGAGTTCATTTGTTTCCGATTTCTTCTTTTGCACACCTTATTAATTTGCACACCTTGTTAATGCATTTACCATATCATTGCCCTCTGCCCTATTTAATTCCTTCGACTCCAAGTTGGGTATCTATTCTATTCATAGTCCAACTTGAAGGGGGTGTTAGAGCACCACAAGAAACATAACAGGGAACACAAGCAATAGCTTGAAGATGAGTTGCAAACAATAACTTGTTGAGGAAGGAATTACACTTTGCCTTATTTTCCTTGCCTTTGGTTGTTGTAACCATAGTTAGGAAAGTAGTTATCTAAGTAATCCTTGCTTGTATTAGAAGCTATGTGACCTATATAATAATTGATGTATTTCTCTATTTAATTAATAAATCAATAAATTCTATTACACAATTCTGTTGTTCTTCTTTTTCTCTCTATTATTACTAGTTTTCTACTCACCATTTTATTCTTCTCTAGTTCTAAAACACTTTATTATCTTTTTATATACAATAACATATAACATATAAATTGGATAGAACTCAACATGCACCTTCCCTCCAAGTGTGGTTTATTTAAGTAACCCAAAACATTGACAACCACGCGATATTAAATAGTCAATATTATTTTATAAAAGTTTCAGCAAATAATTATAATTAAAGTATCTCCAATCATGTAATTTTATGAGGTTGTATATCGTGTAGAGAACAAGGTTGTTGACCGAGTTTTAAAACTATTAGCTCACTATATACACATGATTTTTTTACTTAAAAATTAAGAGAAAATTGATAAAACTCAGAAAAATATGTCTTTTAGAAGTAATTATATTAACTATTTTTTATTTTTAATTACCTATTTGGACATAAAGATAATGACAAGTTATAGAGTTAGGGAATGGAGTATCTCCTTATATAAGGAGATAAGTTATCTCCTCCTGCCAGTGAAATCATGACATGTGTCATGTTTCACTATTTTCTATAAAAATATTTTAAAAAATAAACAAAATAATATACATGTCACATTTTTATTGGTTAGATGAGATAAATTTTCTCCTTATACAAGGAGATACATTATTCTCTATAGAGTTAATGTACTTGCAAATAAAAAATTACAGTCATTCAACTCATTGTATTATAATCGGTCCTATAATATCATTTCCTTAAGTTTTGAATGGGACCTATAACTAGTTAATACCCGTGCAATGTGCGGGTTTTAAATAAAAAAATCAATATGTAATTAGGCAATTCATATTGAATTATAATTGTTTACTTTTTGTTACACTATACTCGGTAATGTACGAATGTTGAATTTTATAGTATAACAAATCCTTTTGAATAGTACATAACTGTTGCACTACTGAATTAAGTGACAAATTATTGATATATACATGTGCAAAAACTTGAGGAAACTTACATTAAGGTGATAGCTGTTATATTAGTTTATATATAGCATAATTGTTGAAAATTTAAAAAGACGTGTGATTCACTACTCATATAAATAATATTTTTTTAAATATAGTGAGTAATCTTTATTTTCGAAGTAGTATAAATACTTTTAATAGTACATAAATATCATATTAATGAATCAATTTAGAAACTATTGTTATATATAAAGTTATGAAACCCGAGCCGAACATCAAATTGGAAGAACTCTTGTATAGGTTCTAACCGGTTAGAACATTCGGTCGGACCGGACGACATTATAATATCATATATAATTATATATATACATATATTATATAATTAATTAAAATAAGTGAATGATATACTTATCAATATCATGTTTTGCATAATGCTATAAATCCAAATAAAAGTGCATCAACCAAGTTTAAGTCTTACATAATTAAAATTATAAATCAAAATACAACTATCTCATATAGAGATTAAACATTCTAATTTATCAAAGTATCATTATCTTCATTAGATCCTAAATTGACATTGTTGGTTAGAGATGTATTTTGAGTGTAATCATCTTCATGTTCTCGAGGAAAAGAGCCCAAATTAAGTTCTCCATCAATAGTAATATTGCGTCCTTCAACCATACCTACAAGTTAGAATATACAATAGATTAATTTGTATAATAATTTGAAAATTGTTGCACATTATAATATGCTCAAAACAAACCTTCATCATCCTTTGTTAAATCAAGTATCGGATTTGATAAATCATAATAGAACATTTTTTCAATTTCATCATAATCAATCAATGGAGTTTCTTCTTCTTCTTCAGTAATCCAAAACTCAATATTCTTCATACTCTCATAGTCAACAGGATCAAGTATTCTTCTTTTATTAATCGCTCTATAATTATAAGAAATATGATATATCAATACAAAATAGAAGTTAAGTAACAAATATTAAAAATTAAGTTAAAAACAAACCTATCTTTTAAGCCCAAGTTACAGTGCACATAGACTAGATCATTCAATCTTTTGTGCTCTAATTAATTCCTTTTCCTTGTGTGTATTCTTTCAAATACACTCCAATTTCTTTCACAACCAGAAAAAGATGTTGTTTGACTCAAAATCTTAGGTCATTAAAGTGTTACAATCTTACACAATATTTCAATAAATTGATAAATTAAAATCATATCTGGTCGCAAGTGTTTAACTGTTTCAATTGCCATGGTATTGCTAAAACTCTCAACTTTATCATGATAGATGCAACTTTGTTTGAAAAACTCAATCTTGCTTGTGGTAACTTTTGCTTGTAAAACATCAAGCCAACCTTGTTGAACCTCTGGCTTGATACAAAAGTTATCCTTATCATAGTAGAATATTGGATTCAAAAAATATGCAGCACAATGTAATTTTGTTCTAAGTTGTTTATCCCACATTTGCTTTATAATTCTTGTATAAGGCTTATACAAATACTTTTTGTTCATGAACACATTCTTAATAGTTTTCCTTTCTCTACGCATCCCATCATATACATAAGGTAGAGAAGGTCTGTCATCAACATCAACAATTCTTAATAAACGGATTAGCGGGGCCACAATATTGACAATAATTGCACAATCATTCCAAAACCTTGTATTCATCACAACCTCCACAAATCTATTTGCTTTATTGTCCCTGTAATATCTAGAATCAATGAAATCTTTACTAGTTACCAAAGCTTGCAAATCATGTTTGTGTTCATGAATGCTTTTCAGTGCAATGAAGGTTGTTGCAAAACGAGTTGCCTCAGGACGTATGATTTCTTTCCACCCTAGTCGTTTTCTTAACCATGCTAACAAAAACCTATGATTGTACACAAACTTTGTTATATCATAGGCACTCTTAGCTAAGGTACTCACATGCTCCATTTTACCAATGTCTCCTACAATCAAATTTAAACAATGTGCAGCACAAGGAGACCAAAATATAGATGGAAACTTCTCACTTAACATAGACCCTACGACTTTATAATTTGCGGCATTGTCAGTAACCAAGTGTACAACATTGGTTACTCCAACAAACTCAACTAACTCAATAAACAAATTACAAAGTGTTCTAGCATCTTTAACAACATCAGATGCATCAACAGATTTCACAAAACTTATTCCTTTTGGAGAATAGACAAGAAAATTGATAAGTTGCCTATTTCTTTGGTCTTGCCAACCATCAGCCATGATGGTACAACCAGTTTCTTTCCAAAAGTTCCTAAAATTCTCAACTAATAACTCAACCTCTTTCTTCATTTCATGCAACAAATTAGATCTAATGGCATAATAACTAGGACCTTTATAACCAGGACCAATTGCTAAAGCATCTATCATAGGTTGATAGTAAACAGAATTTGAACAGCTGAACGAGATGCAACAATCATAAAAGAATCGAGCAACTGTCAAATCAGCCTTATGAATAGCATCTTTACCTGAAAAGCCCATTCTGATTGAATGTTGAGCTCCTTTCGTAGTCTTGGAGCAAAGCCCAAAGTGTTTGTCTTACCCTTGGCTTTAGTTGGTATTGGCAGATTCACATTTCCTTCAAGTTGTGTAACATTTTCCTCATCTAAATCTTCTTCTCTTCGAATTTGATTAGTTCCTCGTTTTCTACTACCACTAACTTGATTCAAGTGTTCCTTTAATTGATGTTTAACTTCAAAAGGGACTGAAAGACAAGGTAGAACATCTATTTTTACTCCAGCAAGATGTTGTTTAATTCGATGTATTCCTCCACCCTTGTAATACTTTGAACAATACAAACATTTTATACTTTTATTTCCATCAACATCTTGCACTAATTGGCAATGGTCCCATGTTGGGTCAGATTTTGCTCTAACAGATTGAGTAGTAGGAGTTACTACTTGAGCTGTATTTGGAGAACTTCCAGATGATGTCATATCTGAAATAATAACCATTTACCAAATTAACATAAACAATAGGCTATGACATTTTTAAATTAAGCACTCTGAATTATATATTTCTTTATAGCATGCAAGCAATTAAAGTCAATTGAACACCTAAACTAATGTTCCTGCCACCTAAACTAAGAAGTTAATTGAACACCTCTTAATTATATATTTCTTTATCATACTATTATTAGTCAAATAAAATATAAGATGGTTCAAAGTTTTAGTCTAAAAAGTTAATTGAATAGCTAAACTAATGTTCCTGCCACCTAAACTAAGAAGTTTACGATGTACTGCCACCTAGAATTAATATCTAAATAGTTTTAGTCTAAAATATAAGATGGTTCACATGTACTATCACCTAAACTAATGTTCCTGCAACGTGAACCACCTAAACTAATGGTTCAAAGTATTATTATAAAAAAGATAAATAACAATGTGAACCTAAACAGTGAAGGAAGAACATGAACCTAAACAACAACGTGAATCTAGAGTAATATTCATGTTTCCTATTAAAAGTAAGATGCATAAGGTGAACCAAAACAATGAAGGAAGAAGGTGAAAAACCTGCAGATGATGAAGGAAGAAGACAACAAAGTCAAAAGGTGAAGGAAGAAGACAACAACGTGAAGGATGAAGATGATCACGGTGAAGAAGAAGACGGCAACGTGAAGAATATGACGATGGTGTAGGATGAAGACGACAATGGTGAAGAAGAAGACCGTGACGGTGAAGGGTGGCGGCAAGCAACGACTAGGTTTGAGTTTTCTATTTTTTTTTACTGTTGCAAGGTTACTGTGTAGGGCCTAGTCTCTATTTTTTATTTTATTTCATCCAGCCGGTCGGTTTAACCAACCGGGTTATTCTGATTTTATCCGGTCTAACCCGGTTGGACCGGTTTTTCCAAGAGCCAAAACGGCTTGGAATGGCATCCCGATTTTATGGGTGTACGGGGCCGTCTAGGCTGATTTGTCAATGTAATGATCAAATATTAACAATTAGTTATGTCAAACATAATAACCTTTCTTTGAACCGACTATTATTCACATGAAAAAACTTTATAATTGTTATTTATTTATCACCACATGCATGTTATTACTTAACAAATTGTGTCTTCTTTTGGGTGAACATAATTCGCATAAATAATCTCATACTCATATATCTAATCTTAATCAATTTCCATAATAGAGGTTACCTTGACAACATATTGCATCAATTAATTCAAAAATAATTACCAGACAAAAGGAAAAAATATAGGTCCATTATAAAAAAAATTATGATCTTGGAATTAAAACTTTCAGATTTGATATATTTTATGATTGACAAATGTAATCCTATAATATAATTCCAAATCAAAAAAGATATATTACATATATATCAACACATAAAATAGATGCAATCTTAATCAAATACAAAGTAGATCCAGAGTGAAAAGCATGAAAGACTATACAACATTATCAAAAATTGCAAATCAAATTGATCATACATATCTTAAAACATATATGTAACACTATATATATACACACACTTTATGCACTAACATAGTAAGTATATTTAACTTTAAGCATTAACATTAATCTATTATATATATATATATATATATATATATATATATGAACATTAAACAGTAATTCCGGACATCACAACAACCTCAAGTTGGAAACAATTACATATGTATATTTTAATTCATAATATACACAAGGTCATAAATTCCAGATTGTATACGTATAAAATAAAAAATATGTCTTAACACATATATACCTTATACATATACTTTAACAAATTGCAAAATTGTAAAGTGACAAAAAGTCAATGTGCAACACTAAGACTAAGGCATATAATATACATATTGCATAATAGAGTCATAGAAGTTAATGCAATATTCATGCACAGATCTGAATATATACTTCAACACATTTTATAAGGATTCATAATACAAATAATTGCTCATATTTCAAATAAGCGGAAGCAGACAAAAGTTATCATTGTTATTCCTAAATGCCCAATTTTCATAACCAACAATAGCGAAAGCAAAATAAATCCCCAAATTTAAAAATTAGGGTTCATAAAAATTGGGGAAAACACATCTTTAATGGAAAACCATAAAATTCAGAACTTAAAGCTCTGATAACACTTGTTAGATATTTCCTGATGATTGGTGAAATACAAATCCTATGATCTTGAATATCATGATTCTCACATATAATATAAAACAAGGATACAAAGTCATACCTGAATCCATGTTCTCTGATATACTCCTTTGATATATTTTTTTAGAGAGTTTTGGTATGGTCTTCCTCAACCAAATCTTTAATTCATTTTGGGACCTTCGTTTTCTTTCTGATGGGGAGAAGTAAAAACTACTTGTGATTTGGTGTCTTGGGGACCATAACCGTTCCTCATGTTTTAACTTATAGGGTTCTCATTATCCCATATAGGTCAATTGTTTGGGTGTCCACTCATTAAGCTCATATCTATTATCAGTTTCAAAAGTCTTTTATGTTGTCATTAATTTGATCATATGTTTTATAACCCCAAAATAAATAGCCGATATAATTATATTAAATATATAATGTCCATCTTTATTAGAAATTATAAATTTCTAACATACTACTCCTACCTTTCTACTCAATTCATTACAGTTTAAGGTTATACATATAATTTAAGAAGAAGTTGATTAATGATATAAAAATTGAATACAATTTTACCAAAATATTCTTATTAAATTTTTATTTATTTTCATAATCAATTTCTTACCATATATTGATCTCAATTCTAATAAGTAGACAAAGATGGAACAAAAATAATTAAGATAAAAAATTAATAAGAGAATAGTATATTGAAAAGTACAGAACAATAAAGAAGATAGTTCCAATCACATAAGTATTGAAAAAAGTTACTAAAGAGAGTGGTACATTGAAAAGTAGAAAATTTTGGAACAGAAATTACGAATAATTATTAATTTTAGTGAGAAAATACTTAAATAAATAATGGTATATTTTAAAAATTAATATATTTTGATTTTATAAAACATCAACAAATATGAAATAAGATAAAAAAATACAACCATCAAAAGTTTTGAGAGAAAATAGATTTAAATATAGTTAGAAAGAAAAAAATCTGTAATAATACTTATCGTGTAATAATGTGTCTAGGAAGTTAAGATAGAAATAAATAACAAATCATGAAGCCCTAGGTTGATGAAAAAATATTAATGTGTATCGGAGGTATTATTAATATAAATAAATAAGATATAATTACAAGTCTTGGTCTGATCCATAAATGAGGGAGTATTATTTTTAACAATTATAAAAGGTTATCAATTTAAAAGATCTAGTATTGTGGACTCAAATTGTTCTTCCTTCTTACTAAAAAAATTATTTCCTAAAGGTGTAAAAAATGACTTAAAAGCTTGATGCACTTTGCTTCCAACATTAATCAATTTGAAAGTTGCATCGGATAAACCAACACAATTGATATTTAATTAAATGAATTTGAAACCATGTCAATTATATATCTATCTTCCACTAGATCCCACAAGACAGAAGTAGATGACAACTAATACACATTCCATAAATTGAATTTCATCTCCAATACCACTCCACATTTTACACATCCTACATTTTATGTCCGAAAAAAAATGTATTACTCCATGTACCACCATTTGTGATTAGTCAGAAAATATTTAATTATTAAATTTTTAACTTCAATATATTTTTTCAAATAGTGTCACATAGAATGATATACTTTGAGATAGAAGATGTACTTCATGTCATTATCAACATAATTCATTAAGTTTAACACACTAACAAAAAATGTAAACATAAATCGTCTTAAACAATACACCAATACTAAAATTATTGAAGTATCAAACTTGTTCAAACATAGAGGATGAATACTTGTTGAAGTTATGAAAAGAAGGTTAACCAACACACGTGCAAACCATGATGCAAAGGTGCATATCAAGATGCAAAGGGTGAATGCTTTGCTTTTTAAGTTATGTAGCATAAGGATTGTAGAATCAATTTTGCATTTCCTTGTGACTCTTAGATTAATAAAATAAGAAAAGTAGTTAGTTGAAGAAGTAATTAATTGCTTACTTAGTGTACAAATTTAATTTCATAGTTACTTAATTAGTTTTGACCATGTGTCTTTTGCCTTGTATATAACCCAAGCTTGGATTCTTCATCGAATAAGAAAAGAGTTTCAATCCATTGTGCAAATTACAATATGATATCATAGTTTTCTTTTAGAAGTTCTGCTACTTGCTGCACAAATCATCTTCTCCTTCCTCAAGTTCCTAATCATCTTACTTAGTGTACAATGGATGGTTTCACCCAACCTCCATTTTATCTTCATCCAGGTGAAAATTGAGGAGCCATCTTTGTTTCACCCGCACTGGATGGTTTGGATTACCACTCATAGAATAGAGGCATGAAGAGAGCTTTGTTGTCCAATAATAAGAACAAGTTTGTTGATGGATCGATCTGGGTTCCAAATCCTTCCGATCTAAAATTTGATGTTTAGGCACATTTTAATACTATGTCTTCGTAGATTACAAGATGTCTATCTTCTCACATTGCATAAAGTGTGATCTATATTAAAAATGCACAAAAGATATGACAAGATTTGAAAGATGTTTTGTCACAAAGGGATATTACTTTTGATTTCAGATTTACTCCAAGAATTACATTCAATCAAGTAAGGTGATAGAAATATTTCTAATTATTTGATTGATTTAAATATTTTATAGGAAGAGTTGACTTCTTTAGAACCTATACCTTCTTGTGTATATGCAATTAAGTGCAAATGTGAAATGATCAAGATAGTGAAGGAACAAAAAGATCCATAGTATGTAATATGTTTCTTAAGAGGATTGAATGATGAATTTAGTACCACTAAGGCACAAATCTTGTTGATGGGCTTACCTGTCACAAATAAAGTATTCTCTATGCTTTTTCAACAAGAAAGACAATTCATTAGAATGTTTTTTATTAGCCCTAAGGTTAGCTCCTCATTCCAAGCCAATGTCACATAGAGGAGTTTATGTGCAAGGGAAAGGTTTTTTAAGGGAAGGAAATATCCAACGCAAAAACTACTATGCTGGAAGAAAGCAACTCAACAAAAGTCTACACATTTTTTTGGAAAAGAGTGGATACATGCTATTTCAAGTAGATTTTGACCGCACTTCCAAAGTAGTCGACCAAGATAGAGCATAGTATTGTGAATAGTTCTAGAACAAATGATTCTGGAAAACTTGAGGAATTTATGGATTCATTGTCATTTGGTAATCCTAAAATAGCAATATGGTAAACTTGCATTCTTACCCCAAAGTGTTAGCACTAGCATTTTATGATAATGTCATCCAATTTAGCCTAAGCCTAGTGCTGAGCTACAATTTCATCAGCCTCGTGATGTTTGGACGTTGTATTATCATTGTATGTCAATGTTATCCATGACTTTCCAATTTTGTCACTTATCATTGTACTAAACCTATCAATGCTAGATAACCTAAGATCAACCGTATTGGCAAAATATTGTGGAACAATCATATTTTTCAAGTCTTTTATTTTGTGTGATGTCCTATTCATCTCTGATTTCAAGTTCAATCTCATACCCATTTGCAAACGAATTGAATCTATGCATTGTCAATTGATTTTTAATGACTCAAAGTGTGTGATTCAGGATATAATCACATCGAAGATGATTCAACCTGTTAAAGTGAGGAATAACTTGTTTGTCATCCAAAAGTCTTCCATATACAGATGACAAAATTATCCACAATTCATCCAAATTAAATTCATCCAAATTCATCCGTTAGAGTTAATGAATTTAATTGAATATAATCCAATGAATAATGTTAATAATGGATGGATTCAAATCCATCTATTATATCCGATGTATATTCATGGGTATATCCATTTGGATGAATACCCAATTCATCCAAAAAAATAAAAACAAAAATAATTTTTCTATAAAGCAACATGCTGACCTAACTATGTTATGCAAACTCAACGTGCAAAATATAAATCAGTGTTATTAATACATACCCATTATCAAATTGATCAGAGTACTGATATAGTAGTATGGTAGTTCAATCAGTGGTTCACTAATTAAACTGCTTGCCGGTGAAGTTAGATATACATATATTTTGTACTAATATAGAACCATGTTTTAGATGTATAAAAAATGTAATAGTTATGTGTTTGATCATCTATATTTTGGTAAAAGTAAATCATTTTAATTAAAAAATAATTTTAAATTAAACTAGTCGGTATAATCAGTACGGTTCAATTGAAAATTGGCCGGTATGACAAGTTTTTATCGGTATAATTGCACGATTAATATAAATGTTGTATCATAACGATATTAAGACCAGTTCACCGATTTACTGGTTGGACCGGCCAACATAAACCGATTTTGATACTAGTGATATAAACTACTCTCTTCCTAACAAAATGATTCCTTCAACAATATTATTTTTTTTTATCAAAACATTCTTTTAAAAAAATTCATAAGGATTGGTATAACATTTTTGTGTCATGATTGAACACAAGAAAAAATACATGATTACACAATATAGTATCTCGAATCTCACATACACTCTTGCATTTCATAGCACAGATATTTTATATTAGGACATCCCGCCTCTACTGTTTTAGATAATGTTTATAAGCACTTTATATATGTGAAATTTATCCTGCAAACATTTGTGATCATTCTACTTGGCTAAGTAGCTTAGATTGCCTTTTCCAAGTCATATGAATAAAGTACACATATCTCTGAAATCGTTCATATGAGGTCCGTAGGTTTGATGAATAACTAAAAAAATTAAAATCCATAAAACACAGTAAAAAGAAATTAAACAAACAAGATAAAGAGAGAAAATTAAAAAATAAACTTATATTATATGAAGTTTAATAAATTATATTATATTACAATTTTCTTAAATATTAAATTATTTTATGTCATAATTTATTTGCATTTTACTTTTTTTAAAACAATATTATTGTAGGTCGCGCCATATTACTCAATAGAAATATCCATAACTTTGACTGGAAAACAGTCTTAGCGGGACAAGTAAATTGCCTAAATTTATATGTAATATTCTTAAAAATTTGCGGCCTATAAGGTTAGACTCACCAGCTTTATCCGTTTTGCTATCAGTACTCAAGGTTGGTAGTAAAATGAGTTGAAGAAATAGAAGGGAAAATAGTTTAACTTCATTTGCTATAGAAAGAACAAAGGATGTCCTTCGCAATCACTTTTCAAAGGTAAAAAAGACTGAAGTGAGCATAAGATCTTCCAATGAGTTGATTTATGTAGATTAATCATTGTCTCATTGTGGTGGCTATACTTTTTTACGGAATAGAATAGAACATAGTAATATCAGAAATTTAAATATATTGTGGAAATTGTTGATTTGGGAATTTCCTTAAAAAGCTTAACATAAGTTCTCTCCCTTGGCAATGAAACTAATATGCAATATGGTGGCAATTCGATGGGTTTGGATAGATTTGGGTTTGGATGAATTTGGGTTTAGATTTTAATGAATTGATAGAAAACTATCTATCAATCTATATAAATTCATTACATCACATTTTTAAATTATTCAATTCATATTCAATAGATTACAATTCATTCATTATATCCATGTATCCATTTTTATGGATTGGATGGATGGATATCCAACCCATTTTTTTTTAATTTGAACAAAATATTTTTAATAACGCAATTTGAAGAAAAAAATTCTTTTAAAAATTATTATTTAACAAAAGTATTTTTAAAGAACAATTTTAAATAACATTTATAAAAAGTGTTTTTAAAAAAACACTTTTTTTTAAAAAAAAAATCTTAACAAACACCTTTCAAAAGTGTTTTTTTGATAAGCACTTTTAAAAAAGTGAATTTGTGAAGTTTTTTTATAAGCATTTTGATTGACAAAAATCTCTGGTGCAACATAATTGGTAGGGATGTAAATGTTCAGCTCGGTTCCGCAGTTTTTCAACTTTTAAAAAAAAAATCATTTAAGAAATAGTTGAACAAAATTTGAAAAGTATATAGTCAACTAAATGAATACTAAACACATCAAAGTATTTAATATTTTTTCTAGTAAAACAATAATAATTTAACATCTCAACGCACTACAAACTTGAAATTTTAGTCCACAAAATCTTCGACAATGTCCAACAAAATTTAAGAATGACAAACTTGGTATCAATTCTTTAGTCCAACAGTAACATCTAATACTCCACATCATTAGTGATGTCCTCAAGTTATTTCTTTATTTTATTTTAGTTCCTTAATTTCTTTATTTAATTAATTTTATCAGTGATTAGTGACAAAATGTATACTAGCTTTTTAGCTTTCTTTCATTCTACTCAATGAATAATATAGATGATAGATATTTTGGTTTGTTTACTAAATTATTTTTTCTATTTACCTCTTATTTATAACATATATGTATTAATAATCATAAATTCTTAATCATATTTTATCTCCTAACTTTAAAGCTTAATCACCCAAATATAAAATAAAATTATTTTTTAATATGCGGTTCGGTTCTAACGGTTCCAAAATTTACAAAACCGTGAACCGAATCGAACTTAAATGGTTCTAAATAAAAAAAACTGAACCGAACCGCGGAACCAAACCGCATTTTATGGTTCAATTCAGTTTCACGGTTTAAACCGGAACCGCTTACACTCCTAATAATTGGGACTTCCACAAGTTGTATGCAACAGTCTATCATCCTGAAATATTTCATTTTGTTATTATATTATCACATTAGTCAATAACCAAAATGATATATTTATACTTTACATTAAGATGTTGAGATAAAGCATTAAGGCCGAAATCGTTTATACTTTTTTATAATCACTTTTTAAAATCACAAAATGTAATTTTCAACTTTTGTAATGTGTCTGGGATTGTGCTTAAAAGGATGAGAGAGATTTTTTTATATTAATATTGAATTAATTGGAAAAAATTGTTTCTATTTTTATTTTTTGGATGGATTGGGAATCCATCCAAATGGATATCCATTGGATATAATTAATGGATTTGAATTCATCCATTATCAACACCATCTATTATATCCATTTAAATCCTTAAATTCTAACAGATGAATTCAGATGGATTTAATTTGGATGGATTTTGGATTATGGATAATTTTGCCACCTTTAATGCACTTTACTGAATTGTAGTTGGGAGGAACTTTTCTTTTTATCATGTGTATAAAGTGATTCACCAAAAGATTTCAACCCTTCTATAATAAATGATAAGGCTAACGAATAAGCAAATGATAAGATATAATCTAAAAAAGAATTATTTACATATTGAATATTAAGTAATTAATGTTAGAGCAATAAAACCATAGAAAAACAGAAGAATAGAGTAAAGAAGATGAATGCTTTAATGAGGAAGAGTTTTAGAGAGAAATTGGAGAAAAAGAATATGTGAGATTGATTGAGAGAGTTGTATAGAATGTACTTGTTATCAATGCATTACTGAATGAGTACTTTATACACTTTCCAAACTTAGAATAACAACCATAACTACCTTCTAATTATAGCATAGCAAGTACTAACTAATCCTTGAATTACTTGATTTCTAACATCCTTCCTTAATTCAAAAGGATTTTACAATTTAAGGACTTTACAATTCTATATCAATTCAAAAAGGAAAAACAGAGAAACAACTCCACATCAAGACAAGGCAGTACTTTATTGAAACTTGACCAAGCCTAACATCTTCCTCATCTTCTCAAACCTATCTACCTTCAATGGCTTAGTCATAGCATCTGCAATCTGAATTTCTGTTTTGCAGTGAACCAACTCAACCTTCCTCTTGCCAACTTGATCTCTAAGAAATGATATCTAGTCTCAATATGCTTACTCATTTCATGGCTAACTGGATTCTTGGCTAAGTTTATGGTTGATTTAAATCAACCTTTAACTCAATCTTCATGCCTTCTCCACACTTCAATTCTGCCAATAGAGAAGTTAGCCATAAGCCTTGACAAGCAGCATTGCAGGCTGCAATGTACTCTGCTTCACATGTGGAAAGTGCCACCACTTCTTGATTCTTGGAACTCCATGAGATTGGAGCACCAGAAATAAAGAAAGTGTACCTTGATGTGCTTCTCCTATCCTCTTTGTCTCCACACCAGTCAGAGTCAGAGTATCTAACAAGTTGTAGTTTTTCTTCTTTTCTCTGATTAGGAAACAAGATACCATAGCTAAGAGTCCCCTTTAAGTACCTCATGATTTTCTTGGCTACTGTCATGTGTGCTTGGTTGGGATTGGCCATATGTCTACTTATTACTCTTGTACTATAGGCTAGCTCAGGTCTACTATGACACACAAACCTGAGACATCCTACCATTTGCCTGAAGAGTGTTGCATCTACTGATTTCTGAGTTGTTGAGTCATCTTGTTTCATACTTCCTTCAGCTGGTATCATCACAGGGTTACAATTCTGCATTTTGAACCTTTGTAGAACCTATGTGATGTATCTCTTTTGATGCATAATAATTCCCTTGTCTGTTTTTAGGAATTCAATTCCCAAAAAATAAGCCTATTCACCTAAGTCTGTCATTTCGAATTCAGACTTAAGTTCTCCCTTCAACTTCAAGATTTCATTCTCACAACTTCCTGTTATGACCAGATCATCCACATAAAGGCATAGTAGAATCACTTCATTTGTGGCTGTCACATTCACATAGACTCCATGTTCATCTGTGCACTTGTTGAAGCCAATAGATATTAGAAAAGAATCAATTCTCTTGTTCCATGCTCGAGGAGCTTGTTTCAATCCATACAATGCTCTCCTTAGCCTTAGTACCTTGGCTTCATTTCCTGCTATCTCAAATCTAGGAGGTAGTGTGATGTAGACCACTTCTTCAAGAGGCCCATTCAGAAAGACACTATTGACATCAAGCTGCCATAGTCTCCAATTATTCATGCTTGCTAAGGCTACAATCAGCCTTACTGACTCAAACTTGGCAACAAGTGCAAATACTTCTGAATAGTCATACCCTTCTCTTTGCATATATCCTTTTGCCACTAGCATGGCTTTGTGTTTGGAGATGCTCCCATCAAGTCTATATTTGACCTTATACACCCACTTTACTGCTATAGGAGTATTGTCTTCTGGTAAGTCAGCCAATTCCCATGTGTTATTTTTCTCAATAGCCTTGATCTCTTCCTTCATTACCTTAACCCAAACATCTTCTTTGATGGCTTCATTGAAAGTAATTGGTTCAGCTTCAGCCAAGAGTGCAAAGTGAATTAAGTCACCTTCTTCTGTGACTACATCATCAGTAAGCATCTAAAATTCACTAAGCCTTGCTGGTCTGTTCCTTGTCCTTGTAGGTCTACATTCAACAATTTCTAATCTTGTGATGAGATCTTTTTCCTGTGTGATTTCATGATCTTCTTCTATAGGAACTTGAACCACTGATTCCTTATTCTCAATCTTGCTGAGTAGATCTTTCCATGAGCTCATCTCATCAAACTTAACATCCCTGTTGAAGACTATTTGTTTTGTCACAGGGTTGAGAAGTTTGTATGATCCAGTTGGATTGTAGCCAACAAATACCATTAGCTCACTCTTATCATCCAACTTCCTTATGGTTTGATCTAGTATATGTCTATAGCATACTGAATCAAATACTTTTATATGCTTTATTGAAGGTTTCTTTCCTGTCCATATTTCCTCATGTACCATGTGATTGAGACTTTGTGTTGGACATTTATTGAGAACATAGGTGGCTGTTGTGACTGTTTCACCCTAAAGATTGTGAGATAGACCTTTGCACTTGAGCATACATCTAACCATGTTTATCACTATTCTGTTTCTTATTTCAGCTAGCCCATTGTGTTGTGGAGTGTAAGGAGAGGTGACTTCATGAATAATGTCATTATCTTCACATAACTTCTCAACCTCTCTTGATGTGAATTCTCCTCCTCCATCAATCCTGAAGATTTTGATCTATTTTCCAGATTGCCTTCCTACCATTATTTTGAATCTTACCATATTGGCAAACACCTCACTTTTTGCTTTAATGAGATAGATCCACATCTTCCTGCTAAACTCATCTACAAAGGAGACAAAATACTTGTTTCCTCCTAGTGTAGGTACCTCCATTAGTCCACATACATCTGAGTACACCATATGTAATAAATCTAATGCTCTAGCTTGTGTGTGATTGCTGAAAGAGGTTCTGGTTTGTTTACCTGCTATGCAACTTTCACAATCAGGTTGTTGTACCTTGATTTCAGGCAAGCCAGTCACCATTCTTTTTGTACTTAACAACCCAAGATCTCTGAAGTTGAGGTGTCCATATCTCAAATGCCATAGCCAAGTTTCATCCTTCTTGGCCACTGCATTTAGGCATCAAGCATTCCTTGCATGTAACTTGACTTGAAAAGTTCTATTGCTAGTTAGTGGTGCCTTCAGGATCTTTCTATTCCGGTTATCATAGA
This sequence comes from Lupinus angustifolius, assembly GCF_001865875.1. Classification (NCBI taxonomy): domain Eukaryota; kingdom Viridiplantae; phylum Streptophyta; class Magnoliopsida; order Fabales; family Fabaceae; genus Lupinus; species Lupinus angustifolius. The sequence continues at coordinate 9,210 of NW_017720941.1, read as the reverse complement.
TTATCATGAATCCATTCAGGAGCTGCATAGTTAGTCCCTTTTCATGCAATTGACCGATGCTAATTAGATTAGTCTTCATATCAGGGACAAACAATACATCACTGATGTATGCTTTCCTATCATTTGCCATGATCAGAGGAACATCACCTATTCCTTCAGTTGTGATTACTCTATGATCTGCAAACTTTACCTTACTCCTTCTGTTTGGATCAAAGTTCACCAACCATTCTCTATTTTCTGTCATATGGTTTGAGCACCCTGAGTCTAGGTACCAAATGTCACTGCCTCCATTCATACTGCTTATTTTCATCATCAACTGAACAACAATATCACCCAGGTCCTCCTCATCTTCCTTCACAAGATTTGTTTCTGATTCTTGTCTTCCATATTGATTATTCTTATTAGGTGCTTGACACTCAGAAGAGAAGTGTCCAATCTTATCACAATTGTAGCACCTAATCCTTTTCCTGTCAACATTTTTCTTCCAATTCTTAGCATGTTTCTTTCCTCTCTTATTAAATGATTCTGTATGATCAGATGTGGTAGCATTGCCAGTTTGTGACCCTTTTCTTGAACTAACTCTTTGTTCAAAGGGTTTTCCTCGATTCTTGTTGAAGGTTCTTTCAAAAGAGTTTCCTCTTCTTGCTGTTTGGGCCTGTAGAGCTTGATGAGAGTGTTTTTATGCACCTCTTTCATTCAATCTTTGTTCATGGGCCTCAAGGGACCCCTGCAGCTCCTCAACTTTCAACCTTTCCTGATTCCTCAATAGCTACAACTACATGATCGAATCTTAGTGTTACTGTTCTCAGAATCTTTTCTACTATTGTGGCATCTTCAATCTTTTCTACTTTTGTGGCATCTTCAATCTTTTCTCCACAGGATTTCATAGCATTAGTTTGAGTAATTATCCTAGTGAAGAACTCGAATATTTTTTCACCTTCATCCATCTGCATAAGCTCATACTGCCTCCTCATGGTTTGTAACCTTATCTTCTTCAATTGAGCAGCACCAGCATAGTGCTTCTCAAGAACCTCCCAAGCTTTCTTAGAAGTTGCAGAACCTGCAATCTTCTCAAAATGTGCATTGTCTACAGCTTGATAAATAAGACACAATGCCTTGCAATCTTTTCTTGTACTTTGCTTGAACTCAGTCTTCTCAGTTTCAGTTGCTCCTTCTTCCAGAATTGGGAATCCTTCTTCGACAATTTCAGCCACATCTTGATAGCTAAAGATGGCTTTCATTTGGATGCACCACCTTGCCCAATTCGATCCATCAAGAACAGGTAAATTTGTTGCAAAATTTCCAGTTGATTGTCCCATTCTTTGCAGCGAAATTGAGAGATAAGTTTGATCTTGTTGCTAGGCTCTTGATACCAATTGTTAGAGCAATAAAACCATAGAAAAACAGAAGAAGAGAGTAAAGAAGATAAATGCTTTAATGAGGAAGAGTTTTAGAGAGAAATTGGAGAGAAAGAATATGTGAGATTGATTGAGAGAGTTGTATGGAATGTACTTGTTATCAATGCATTACTCAATGAGTACTTTATACACTTTCCAAACTTAGAATAACAACCATAACTACCTTCTAATTATAGCAACTACTAACTAATTCTTGAATTACTTGATTTCTAACAATTAAGAAGTACATTGTTGAAGGATTTAGCTAAATTCATCTATATGGTGATTGAAAAAATTGGCAGAATTGGAGCACATCTCAGATATATTCTATTAAATATATGCTTTCATTTCTATTACGAAAAACAAATCACCAATTTTGTATGATTTAAATGGTTAGGCTTCAACAAAGAGTTAGTTAGATGTCTTAAGATTTGGCGAAATCCTCATGCATCATAGAAGGATAAATGTTAAGATTTGATCAATTTGAGTGATATTTGTTAGGAGATGATTACTTTCTTAATCATAAAATAAGAGAATACTTTTATTAAGTTGATTTGGCTTATTGAGAAGGAAAATGATATATTCACTTACAAATTCTCATATTTATAAGAAAATGGTATATTAATATAATTTGTAAACCAATCATTAATATATAAATTATTTTGTGACATATAACATATTTTCTTTTGAGTATGAGGATTTATACGATGATTTAGTAAGATTATATATATGAAAACATGATATAGCAACTATCCAACAACTCTTTGCATCACACACGTCAAAATCTAGTTTTAAAAACAGGATTTAAGAACATTAAATATCCATATACCACATTATTATAATTTCTTAAAATAATGAAGACTTGATTTAGCTTCAGTAATTTAGTTAGGTGAGGTGGGTGAACCGTCGAGTACAGATATATATCAACTTTGATTCCTAATGAAGCTTTTATAGGGAATGACCAAGAAATTATTAATGCCTTCATTCATGGTTTCTAGGAATTGAATCTCTAATTATGGCTACTGCCCACTGCTTTGCCTTGAATGGAATTTTTGTTGTCAGCATTCAATGCTTTTGGTGATGCCAAGAATTCTATGACCTTAAGATGGAATCTTCCTCTCCTAGCTTTAAAAGAGGTGTCATAACAATTTATCAGAATGTAATATTATGGTAATGATTAAATTACCATTTTTCAGAATTATAAAATAATTTATTTTATGCCTTGAAATGGAGTAGCCTATCAAACTATGGTTGTTTACTTGTTGAATTGTTTACCACCAAAGCACATAAATTATGTTGCATAAAATTGTTTTAACATAATTAGAAGTACTTAGAATCTTCTTTATTATATTACTGGAGAGATAAGTACGTAAAAAATAACATGAAAAAATAGTGTGATATTTTTATCCTTAAATATAAGGATATGACACTTTTATCCTTCAACACAAATGCAAAAATAATAACTTGTCTGTACCAGATAAGATTCTTTTAAGTCTAATTACCTAAGGATTTATATTAGAAAACTATACCTAGGTGCATTGTGACAACTTTACCTACAATGTTAATGATTCAGATAAGTGAACTAAATGATTCAAATTCTAGAGTCAACTGTCACTAGGGTCAGTCTCACAGCTTTGTTTACCAATAAAAAATTATCCATTTGAACAATAAAAGGTGCAACTGAAAAACTAAAATGGGACCCTTGCTATTTACTTTGTATTGATTACTTAATAATTTACACTGACCGACTCCAATTTCTGTATGAGAATCTCTTCAGTACCGGAGAGGGAAGTACATCAAAAGTAAAGGAAAAAAACAATGTCATGTGACATTTCTAACCTTTAGATATGCAAAATCAACAATTTTCCTGGAGATGAGTCTGATAACCCATTGCTAAAAAGTCTATACTAATATTAACTAAGCCCACAAAATGTGAGACATCTATGTTTTTGTCTCAGTAGAAGTATGCTGAGACTTCACATTCTCACAATGCTGAAGAACTTCACTGTATCCCTTAGCAGAATCAAAAGCATACTCAGCTAGTGAGCTGATAGCAACAGACATTCCAGCACAAAGTACCTTAATACCAACCTCAGCTAGCTTTTCTGAACTCATCTCTTCTAGCTGACCAACTTGCACCATTTCCATACTGCCATTAACTTGCTTCGGCTCGAATGAGTTTCGCTGAGAATCTTCTCTTAAATGTTGTGCATAGAGGGATCCCATGCCAGCTGCAAGAAACTCTAGGCCATCAAATACTGCTTTTTCATGTATGGCATCTAGGTTCCTTGACCATTGAACACAAAGTCCATATAAAGGGTGAGTGTCACTGGCCCTGCTAGGAGAGCATGCTATGTTTGATGCATTAGGCTCAGACGATCTCACACACCGGAGAAGCCATCCGGTTAGTGCATGAACATAAGATCTCTGAGAAGTGATCCATGACTCGAAAGTGTTTCGCCAATTCCTTAACTCCACTTCAAGATTAGAGGCTGAACGGGCGAGCCTATATGGATTAGCCGTTGACATGGAAGACTGTTTTCGGGCATGTAACTTAGGAGTGCAAGCTAGAAGAATCTTAGCTTCATCCAAGGTTCTCTTCTGTGTCTGATGACATTCTTCCATTACTTTCCACATTCTCGATAGCCTATAATTCGGATAATTTGAAGAATCAGCAGGCATAATATTTCATGTGATTAGATTATGTGCTAGTTTGTGATATCTGTATTTGATATGATGGATCTAGTTTGTGCCCAAGAACAGATCAAAAACCAAGAGTTTAAAAGCATAATGATAAAAAACTTAAAGTATAGTTATCAGTAGTTTTTTTACCATGAATGTATGAGTATATTGATTCTAAAAAACATACCCTTGCACCAATTCGAGAAGTTGGGGATGCAGCTCTTCATCCCTTAGAGTTTCAATTCTCTTGGAAATAGCTTCAACTGAATGTATTGAAACATTTATCTGAGTGTGCAAATCTCTAATGGTTGCTCTTGTTTTGTCTGCATAAGAGGGGTCCTCAAACTTTACATCTTGGTCCCCGAGTTGCTTACATTTCTTCTCGTATGCAATTCGAACACGCTCTCCAGACTGTTAAATAGAAAGTGGACATAGTATTAAGTTTCCTGATACTAAAATGGTAATGATAACATTTAACAAAGATATGTAATTACATTTAAAGAAGTATGACCAAAGTAGAAATCACTGTATATAATTTTTACTGATCCTGTTAAGTGTTAAGTAACAAAAAGTTCCTCGGAGAGATTATGTATAATATACCTTGACTTCCTCATAGAGCTTCTTCTCCCATACATTTAACTTGTCTAATGTTGACTGATGACTACCGGATGATATACGATGTTCCTCAGAGATATCCTTAGTTCCCTCATGACCTTCATATCTAGTGCTTGAACAATTCAACAAAAATCTCGACGAGGAAGAGCGCGAAGAAGCTGACCGGAATAGAGCTACTGGGTTCAAATACTTAGATGCTGCAAAAGATATTTATTTCAAATGACCAATTGGAAAAAAAAGGACTAGTTCTGAAACAATACATAAGCACTTATGATCAATTATTGTCAAACTTCAGGCTAGTAATCAATTCTTTTCCATTCATAAGGAGTTAACAATTCTTACTAATATGGAATGCTCATAAACTGTATATTGCATCAAACCTGAGAGTTCATTAGATGTTAATAAATATTGAGCTTTCTTGGACTCTAGCAATACCGACACATCATTGGCTGCATTGCATACAATTGTAAATTGAGCTTCAAGATCATTAATCACTTCTGCCATGCTCGTTGGCCTTCGATTTACAATGACAGTAAAGCCTGGTGTTTCTTCCTTAGCTTCTTGATTATCATTTGCCATTTCCTGATGGCTCGGTTCAACACGAACCGTCCTTTGAGCTTTCAGTACTTCAGAATTTTCACTACCATGGGCTTGTGAGTCTTTGGCAACATGCTCAATTTCAGTGTCAGTTTCACATTCTGTTCCCTCCTCCTCCTCATCGTCGTCCTCATTATCATCTTCATCATTATCATCATCGTCGTCATCATCATCATCATCATCATCTTCTTCTTCGTCTTCATCGTCATCTTCATCAACTTCTTCAACCATGGCTTTTTCTTTGGAGGAATTTATGTCAGTTCTGATTCTTTCGTCTGCCACATTTCTTCTTCGAACATGATCTTCTTGTTCAGTTTCATCTTCTTCAAGTTCAGGTATTCCCTCTTCTTCTCGAACTCGCCTCATTCCTTGGTACTCATCAAGGCTACTTCTAGTAGGATAACCATAGTACTCCAGTGATGAAAATGGATCCCAAAAGGAATCCCATTGAGAAGTTCGAGGCGAAGGAGGTGGAGGGATATTAGGCCTATTGTTGGGTGAATAAGAAAAAATTGAGGGATTCATAGTTGGATATTCCATAGCAAAAAATGAGGGATTCATCATAGGTGTAGATTGCATAGCATAAAACACATCATAGCCAAACTGATGCTGCATTGGAGGATATGTTTCGACCCGAACCGTTTCCTGAGATTGAGGCCTTTCCTCAACTAAAATTGGTGGATTACCACCTGGCCTAAGGTAATTCACTTTCAAAGTAGAATTCGGTTTAACTCCATACTCAAATGCTGTTGGAATGAATGATTTTGACGACGATATAGGAATAAAGGCAGGGCTAGTTTTCTTCACAGGTGTTAAAGGTGGGATGATTACAGGTTCAATTGAGAATTCGCGAGGCTCGTCGCCTTCGATGTAATCGCGCAGCGCAGCTGATACTCTTTTCAGAGATTGGATATAGGCTATGTGCCCTGTTGCAAAGTGAGTTCTTTGCTCAACAGCTTGTTTGATGAATCTCTTTCTGTCTTTACAAAGCTGAACTGCTTCTTCATCATCTAGCCTTGATTGAGAACATCCCATATCTTATTCCTCTATCAATATCTCAGGCCTGCATTGAAATTGATCAAAGGAAAATCTTAGTATGTCACAAAAGTCATAAAGGAATCATAATCACAAATCTGTAAGAAGAAACAGACAAATAACTAGTTTAAAGTCAACATATACTGAAATTTCATGAAACATGAGTAATTAAAAAGAAAAGGAGAAAAAAGGTGGGGCTATTGGAACTACTAAAAAAAATTCAAGTCGTGATTATGTAGAAAAAAAGTTGAACAAGCAAATAGGCGTTTCAATAGCATCACCTAGAGAAAAAAATTAATATTTTATTTGAACATATAATGTTACAATGTTACTGAAGTTGGATGATTTTCTTTATTTCCAAGCCAGAAGAATGGTGATGAAAATTCATAAGTCTCCACTCTATGATTTGCAGAAAACCAAACAGAATAAATGGAGAAAGCATAAAACTTTTCATATGGGAATTTTACTTTTTGCTTTAAAAAGAAAAGAAAACAGCTAAAGCCTCAAAGAAAAACCATTTCCATAAGTGAAAACAGTAAAAGGAAAACACAAAAAATAGCCAATTAATATATCAAATTCACATGCCAACAAATTAAAGAAAATAAAATGGCTGAAAAAGCATCCACCCAAAACAACAAAAAACATGAAATAAAAGTCACCCTTAATCAGGAAGGTAAAAAAGTTCATGAGCCACACACCCTTACTCAATTTCTAGTTTTTAAAAGCTACTCAAAGCATATATATTCTCATATATACATAAGTGATAGTGGAAGAAGAAAAAGCATAAAATGTTGAAAGAAATGAAAATGAAAAGCTGGGTTTGGTTATAAGGAATATAAGCATGAAGCTTAGAATGGAAAAACAATACCTTTGTGATAATGGGGTGTGCATGAACAAGATGGAACTTGATCATGAAAAAGAGAATCAGTGAGAGAGAGAGGGAGAGAATGCGTTGTGTTGTGTGAAGAGAGAAAGATGTTGAGGAAAAAAGCAACGGTCAAAACAAAGAGGTGAAAGAAACAACAAATCTTAAAAAAACAAGACAAAATAAAAGGTTTCAGTTTCAGTTTCAGGTTGGCAGCTAATAAAGGAAGAACTTAGAGATGAGAATATGACAACTAATGTATCACTGCCCTTCATGGTAAACCAAATTTCTCTATTGCCATCACTTCCTTTTATGCTCCGTCATTTTTTTAATGATTTTTTTATTTATCCTTGGGAAAAATTTCATGAAAACGGCTGGTCAAAATTTGTCATAACTAGGGGCCAATCATCATTGTCTTATATGTTGTCTTAAAATATATATTACTTGTTCGTTGAAAAAGTAAAATATAAATTAAATGAGAGGGATCTACTTACTTTTAAATTTACCTTTCATCCTAGTCATCAATTCTAGAAAAATTTAAATTTAATGGTTTGAATCAGTGAGTAGATATAAATCATTAAATGTCCATAGAATTGATGGTTAAATGGATTCGTACTCTAAATTAAATATATCAATTTTTTATTTTATGTTTAATAATAGAAGGATTCATGAAGTGACTTAGGACAAAATCTGAGCTTTCAATTTTATGGAACATATCTTCTGTCCCAAAAAGTGTATCACTTTATATGTTATCGAGAAAAACTTATAGAGAGACATATATAACATGTCTTATTTGGAGACAAATGTATTTATATTTTATTCTTCTATCATTAGTTGCTAAATTTTAATCAAATTAAATGTATAATGTGTTGTTAATATTTTATTGATTGTATCTATGTACATATATCTCCGCACAAGTATTTCTCTATGCCACCTGCCTGTGATTGGTAGAAACTTGGGTTACCGATCACTTCTCTTGGAAAGTGATTACTTGGAGGCGATTAATATAGTTTTGGACAAGTTGTGTGTTCAAATTGACTATATCAATGTCATTGTTGATAAAATCCATGATTTGCTTACTTGAGAATGGGGTGTGCAGATTCAACATGTTTTTAGAGAAGGAAATATTCTTGCAGATTATATGGCTTCTCTTAGTGCTACACTTCTTAAGGAGAAGGTAATTTGGAACGTTCCTCCAATGATCCAAATCCAACGAATGAACAATTCTAATTTGTTGTAGTACATAAAGTGACATACTTTTTAGGACAAAAATGATATAGACAAATAATGTTATATATCATTAATATATAAATATTTGTTTTTGAAGGGTATTGTTGTTCAAGTTTAGGAGTTAAAGAAACATTTATTATTTATTATTTATTAATTGTTATGAAATGACTTTTTATAACATTTATTATTTATAATAAACTTAATTACTTAAACCACTAATAAATGTTGAATTATTTACTTTGGATATAATACCTTAAAGGTACATAAATTCTCCAACTCTTGATTACATATACAGCTGTGAAGTTGAGGATTAATTGGGCTCAACCTACTAATACTACATATAACTCAATTTTTTATTTAGTAAAATACCCCTTGAGAGTAGATCAAAGTCTAACAATCGGTTTGGTTGAGATTTTATGGACTACTAACGTTTCAACTGCACTTCTTGATGAATGTTAGAAGCTTACATTAACAAGTTGAACTGAGTTGAATCAGAGCTCGGTTCGATAAGGATTTGTTCAACTTAAAATTTGACTCAAGTTCAATACAAGTTATTTTTTAGCTCGAGTTCGACTAGGTTAAAGTTCACGAACTGTTCGATTCAACTCGAATTGGTTTATTTGGACAACTCAAATAATTAATTAATTTTTTAAAATTAATAAACAAGGTTTATATATATATATATATATAAATATAAATGTAACCTTTTATATATATATATATACATAATAACAACAAATATAACAAATAACGCATGTGTCATGTTATAATAACAATAAATATAAAAAA